>NC_135497.1:309179077-309249077 GCF_052857255.1 Amblyomma americanum | reverse complement strand
TTGGCGGCTAGGTTTTTACATCGACCTAGCGAAACGAAGTTAATGTTGATTTGCGCGAAGCAGCAGTTCTTAAATGCGTTATTTTAAAGTAGAAACGAGACAAATTTACTATGCGAAGCTTCATTGCATTTATAGCCGCATTACTGTGTCCTGGCTGCTATTTAACAAGCAGACACTTTTGGCACAACTGTGTTCATTCAGGGGCATGGATGTGTAGCTATGACAACATATTGCAAGGCTTGGTGTCTACAGAGCCTCCCCTGCTTACCACGTCAGTATCCGAGATAGCGATGCGCGTTATATGTTGCGGCTTATCAGGAGCCCACTTTTACCATTAAAGCATATAGAGATTCGGAGACAGCCGCTAGTGGTCGTCCTTCTTATTTACGGCGCAGTACTTGTGTTTTTCTTATGCTACTGCATTTCCAAACAGTATCACATTTCATCTCGTGTGTGTTGTGTACCTAAGCACATTACCTGTCGATAGCAACATAGAGTTGAGGCTTATGTGCAGTTCATTGGGACAGTCGTCCTAGAACATGGGTAAAATGGCAAATGTAATCTAGAAAAAAGCGAATACTGCAAGAAAAGAACTTCAAGGTTTACTGGACACTCGAAAACAACGTAGATTTATTTCTGAGTCTTTCAGGGAAGCACGAGAGCACTCCTCGCCCCGTGGCCCGAATGAAAGAAAAGTAGCTAATCCGGCTTCTCGCTGTTTCAAGTCGCGGTTTGTCCAGAGCATCCTGTCTTATTTGAAGCTACCACATCATACCCAGAATAATTGTGTCGTGTATTGTGGCAGGTACCTCATGACATCTGAGCAACTGCTAGGTGCAACGACAATGAGGCTAGGAAACGCTGGTGTTCACTCTAAAGCGGTGATCACGTAGTTCTCTTAAGGCGACAGCCTTAGGATCATCGTGGTGGACAGGATTTGCATATCCTTGGAAACTGTGCGCTCAAGCTATCAATGAAATAATATGAAAGAATAAAAGCGTCGACGAGGATGGGACACGAACCCACAATGGGCAGAAAGCAATCCATTACCTTAACTACTCGGCCACCTAGTCCGACGGAAAGAGGTTGTTTTAGAAGGCATTGGTTGTAAATTGAAACCAGATATAGCGAACAAATCAGATATAACAAAGGTATTGTAGGTTGTAATGTTAAACCGAAACTACTTCGAGAAGATTGCGGTGATCGTATTGAGCTAAAGAGCTCAACAGGACAACGGAAAGGCGTTCGCTTTAATGCAAGTAAGTTGACTTAAGTGCTCTTCAAACCCTGTTTCGGTCTGGACGTCCCAACCTCGATTCGGGTGGCGAGAAAATTTTTACATTGAAGTTTTTCGGTAATAATTGAGTATATTCCTGCAGGAAAAATATAAACATAAGGCCATAAAAAGCCACCACATCAGGTTTTACTGTGATGAAAAGTTGGATGAACTGTACTACTCATCTGCGAAGAACTCACGCTAGATACTTTGCCTATGCAGAATAGCGACATCGACAGACATGTCAGAAAATCCGAAGTTATAACAGGCTGGGAAATCTCATCTGGCTGGCCTATTCTTTTGAATATTTGAATTGTTTTTTTAAACTTTTTTGACGTATGCAAAAATTGCCTTCTTATCGCACGAATTGTTTTAACGGCCACAAAGCATGCTGGAGAAAAGAAGGGAACCTGCTCGATTACAAACGAATACTTTCGTTCCACTTGTGCAGAACATGCAGTACTCAAGACTGTGAGTGGCGAAACCTCTTGCGTTGAGGCACTGGGGTGGAGTCTAACTGAGGGAGCAGCAGGCATTTTCCGGGGTGTCTAAGTCTGACCAGAGCTATAACGCAGTGTAAACCCACTTAGTATAAACCCAAGCGTGCCTCTGAAATCCCTGTGTACAATATGCTGCTTTCAACGTGATTTTTTAGTGACTGTGGTCGGGGTCCCTCCGGTTGATTCACAACCCTCATTCACTTTTTCTCTCTCATTTGCAGACTGTGCCCTGCAGAGTTTGAAACGACCTGATGCGCAGCAGACCATCCTGGCAGCAATTTGATTTTTTTATAATTTTGGATATTACTGATTTGATTAACATTATCAGCAGTGTTGTAATTTATTAAATGAAAAGAACGCATATGCGGTCTCTTCATTGCTTTGGCGGCCTAGCAGCGCTCTGCGGGCGCTTATGTGCCGTTGTTTCTGAGAGGTATTGTTCAGGCACAAAAGCGGGAGGATGGCCCTAGAGCGGCCTAAATGTACTTCAGGAGTTTACGAAAAAGACTGAGTGCCTAGCATACATGGTCGATAAAGGAATCAATGAAAGGAAGTTATGTTAATTGTGACATCCCAGACAGGTTCTCCACTGTACAAACAAGCAGGGCCATGCAATCCATGTGGTAAGCTCTCGAAATCAACTGGTTCAGACCGAAATGCCTCCCAAGGGGATATCCACGGAGATAATTCTGTCGCTCAACAAGGTATGTGGCCGCGCTCTCTCTGGAGGGGCTACGCCAGAGGCGGCACCGTTTATGCCGTAGATAGTTTATTATTCCCCCTAACTTGGTACTGGTTTCATTTTACTCATTTTGCTCATTTTAGAAGGAAAAGGCTTCTTATGTTAATCGAAATCCTATGCTGGAACAAAGGATAAAAAAATGACTTCTGTCACCTACAGTATGTAAGGAAGCCAATTTCATTCTTGTACTGAAACTAGGCAGACCGAAGAATTCACCAGAAAACATCTGGCCTAAATCACTCTCCCTGTACGGGAAAGGTTATGGAGAGAATGGCGCTCACAGTGCTCAATCTGCTGTAGTGACATCTATAACACTTCCTACATGTGCCCGCTATACTCGGTGGCTTAAACAAGCAAGACTACACAAAGAGATATAGGTACACAGTCCGCTGCGCTGTCCAACTACACACTATTGTTGGTATGACAATGAATGATTTTTCGACAATATCTCCCACACTGCAATCCTAGCCAACTTTCATGGAACCTTTCCAGGAGCCCGTCTATTCAATGAATGCAAAATGTCCTATCGAATCGGTTACTAAGACTCATTTTTCCATACAATCAGCCCTAAGCAACAGGGCCCATCAAATGGGGCACAACCAGACGGTCGATTATATCCACCGGTTGTTTTACGTGGTGTTGAAATGTGTTTCCGAATTGCCCAGCTAAAACGAGCCATCTATCCGGATGCCATCGCGATCTATTGTGTCCATGGTAACCTAGTATGTCAAGCAACTACCGTCCATGAAGTATTAGACATCATTCACGCCCACGCTGCCAGCGTGGGGCCTCGAATTCTAACCCGGAAATTCGGAGTGCACCCTTTCTTTAGCCACATGAAAAGGGCTGCAAATGCGAAGCGCTGTCTCAATAATTAGAATACGGATAACCTCCTTGTTCCACGTCAGGCCCATGTTCGCATCCTTGGCTTCATCTAGGAACACCACCAAAAAAACAGGGTGTGGACATCAATAATCTTCCCAAAGTAAACATCCATCTCCCCTCCTCAGTCTTAAATGAGTTTTGCCGGAGCAGCCCTGGTACCCGCCGCGGTGGCTCAGTGGTTAGGGCGCTCGACTACTAATCCGGAGTTCCCGGGTTCGAACCCGACCGAGCGGCTGCGTTTTTATGGAGGAAAAACGCTAAGGCGCCCGTGTGCTGTGCGATGTCAGCGCACGTTAAAGATCCCCTGTTGGTCGAAATTATTCCGGAGCCCTCAACTACGGCACCTCTCTCCCTTTCTTCTTTCACTCCTTCCTTCACCCCTTTCCTTACGGCGCGGTTCAGGTGTCCAACGATATATGAGACAGATACTGCACCATTTCCTTTCCCCAAAAACCAATTATTATTATTATTAGCAGCCTTGGACTCAGTGAACACGACCTTCGCAAGATTTATGAACCTACCGTGTTCTCGCGAGTCCAGTATCCTCCCATACCACCACGTAGCTAAAAACTCGTCCAATAACACAGCCATCTAGAAATTCTTCCGCACTGAGCTAGATGGCCCATTATACGCATATAAGTATAACTACTTTATTCAACAGACAATGTTGCATAACCCATGAGAGTAGACTGGCGCTCTTCATGTAGCTGTGCACCACCGTTTGACCACCTCCCGTGGCATACCAAGACGTGCCATACTAGGAACATTTGGAAGGAGCACGTGGCACCTCCCACCCATCTCTTATTTTCGACTGCCGTGGGGCCATCTGTATAACATGCATAACCGTACTGCCGTTGCGCCTAAAAATGTAACCGGAGCAGGATTCCACAGGTTGAGATCTCATCTCATGACACTTGCCAAACAGTGCAACGTTAGCCGACTCCAGCGCTACAAAAGCTCTGTAGGCAACTGCCATCAGAAAATCCATTATCACACCGGCATTTCTGATCCGAACTCATTTGACATTCACAAAAGCAAGGTCGGGCTAGATGGCACTGCTTACCTAGAAGAACCGCGCTGGGAACCAGACGATGGACGATAAGGGCTTGGAGCACGGGCGGCACCGCGCGGTCACTTTCTTGCGGTGATCGCGCAGCACCGCAGGGCTCCACGCTCTTTTCGATAAACTTGTGTATGCCTTTGCTCAGAAACAAAATTTCACTTGTTAATGAGCGCATATGTCTGCCCTCACTTTCTTCCGTCTTCTTCTTCCCAGAGCTATTCTTCTATGCAATCATTCTAGGTACTCAGTGGTGGTACTTCACCACCCTAACCATGTTAACACCATCACAGTAGGCCTGGACAGAGTGAACTCCCTCCGTTACTTCGCCACCTACGTGCTCCCTGCACATATCCTGTGCTGCCAAACGCCTAACTTTTCACCACAAAGCGGGCAGGCTTTTCTGGAATCGGTAGCCGCTCACCAGGGAAGAGAAGAAACGAACGGGCACATGTCCTCGACAGAAACACGTCTCCGTGCAACTCTTCCCTTGGCCGCATGATTACAATCCCAAGGATGTGCAGGCTCCAACACAGATCCCTACCCACCAAGCACCCAATTTTTTGTAGGCCTGGGCCGCTCCTCCTGCAGCACCCAATCCAATGGTGTGGCCTCTGCTAGCCGCCCATATCACCCACTTAGGCGATATGGCCTCCGACTCCCTGACTTAACACGGCCCGGACAAGGGTTTGTAAATAAATGTTTTCTCTCAGTCTCTCTCGACACGGCATGCCTATAGCCAGGTGCCGAAATTGTTTGGCACAAAGCATTTTTTTCGCGCGGGGCAGTCACTTGCCCATTTGATTTGTGCTGGCGCACTTGCCGTGTGCTGTGTCTCACTCCTCCATAGATTATGGAAAGCCAGTGTGACGAGGGCAACGAGGGCGGCAGTTTTGAGAATTCTGATGTCCTTCCGTTCCATCTTCTCTCGAGGTCCATACATCTTTGCAAAGTGTTTAAATGTTTATGGAATGAGCTTGCCGTAGTACCGCGAGCGAAAAATAAATCCGCCCATTGACATGGCCCTGACCTGAAACTGCGTTTTCCAACTATAGCATAATTTCAGTTCGGTTCTGCTCCATCCTCAACCACTAACCCCTTCTTGTTCCTCTTCCCAAGTGCTGACTAGCAGGCCAGTAAATGCTAATTAACACCCTCTTCGCACCATTTCTCTTAAATAAGCGTATTTTTTGCCTATCTCATCTTGAACATATCCTTGATGATGATGATGTCCTGAGGCTCAATGGCACGTACGCGCTTCTTCCTCTTATTGATCTTTCTCATTCCGTCTTTTCTCTCCTTTACTCACCCTTTTTCATAGAGCTCCAACTGGAACAACTGTAACCTTCGAGGGGTTCTTTCTTGTTCGCATGAATTTCAATTTTTTCTAGGGCTCACGTGATTGGCATTCTAACTTATGACCCATTTTTCAGCGCGCCCAAGCAGAACATTATGGATCTCACGAACGCCGATGTTCCACGATTTATGTGTTAAATGTATCCCTGCATCGAAAAAACTGCGTGCTAAGGGAGCTCCAAAATTAGAGGTATCCATGAAAATTCTTAGGTGCTGGATATCTCCCGTGAACTTTTATCTGCATAGATCTGCATGCTCGACCTCAGGGATGTGCTCCTTCAGCAATAAACCTGAAACGTTGGGTCATTTCTTCCTGTCCTGTCAACATTGCACCTCCTTCCGAAAAATTTTCCGGGAAATTCATTTTAAAAAACTTTCTGTCAAAATTGATGATCGCTTGGCGCTACACAGATGCGATACACAAACGGGATAGTTCGTCTCGCTCACCACAAATTCATTACTGCCATTGAAACGAATGCCTGCCAAATCTAACAATTCCTCGCCCTCCTCTTCCATTTCTTATCGTTCAAAAACATCCTCTGCTTGCCTTTTGATTTGTCGGCCGTTCTTGCTGCTCTGATTATATTTTTTTTTCTTTGACATCAGCAGTCTAATATCTATTCCTGACTCTTTAATGTCCGCCCAGTCCCGCTGGTGGGTATGTGCCATCCTCCAACGAACGAACAAACACAACATTGCTGAACTGTGGCTCGAGATGCGCGAGGCATCGAACACAGGCTATATTTTTTTAGAACTAATCCTTCATGGCACCTAGCAGAGCTATGTGCGCCCACCTAGGGTGTCACGACCTGTTCACTGATCAGTTCCATCACACATTGTACCGAATCAATCTCGTGATGCAGGTTGATCTTGGACATGGAGAAGATTGCTGCTGTGAGAGCTTCCGGAACGTTGCAACTTGTGTCACGCGGTCATCTGGGCAGCCAGCGGTCGCTGAGCCCGCCAAGTGCTTCGTCGCCTACGGCCCACATCACACCAGTACCCTCGGAGGAGAAGCCGCTGGTGACTACCACCACTACGACTACCACCAGGGCAAGGGTCGCTTAACCTCCGAGAAGCACATCATCAGGAATTCACCCAGCCGGTCAGAGCCGACAGCCGTCCCGCCCGCGATTGGCAGGGCAAGTTGATTTGGTGCTCTGGCTGAATCCTCCTGCAAACTGCTACTTCGATACCTCAAATCACTCAAATAATCAGTGCGCCTGTTGGTAAGGCTCAGCCTGCGTGTATGTGCATGTGAGCAGCTGCATTCAGGAGAAGCCAGATGGTATCTACTGCGACAAGCATTGATATTGAACGTAAAGTTTCGTTTTCACTTTTTGTTTTCAGGAAGAAATTTCTCGTATCCCGCAAGGTTTTGCCGGAGAGGTCGCGCGGGCATTGCATGACATTCGTGAAAAGGAAAAGCCAGAAGCTTTCAGTCAGGTCTTCCGAGAAACTACTGTATGCAGCGGCCTGCCCGTTTTCAGAGAAATGCAGTAACGGTCGTAATACATGCATATCAAAAATTTACAGCACGTCAACCCGTGACGTTTGTGAGTTTAAAAGAGATCTGGGGGAGTGGGAAATGCAGCTGTGGTTCAGTAACTATGCTTAGGGATGCCTTTTGACGTGAGTGCTGTAGGTGCCATGCGCTGTCATCAGTCGCGTGGTGCGAAGATAATGGCGGGAGCTGTGTGGGGTGTATGGTAGAGGTGCGTGACCCACGTTCGGCAGGTCACGGTTAGTCGCGCAAGAACCCCTTACAAGGTTGGCGTACGTTCGCCGGTGCTGATACAGTGAAATAGAGGGAAAATGGGCTGAGGAGAGAAAGGGAAGCCGCGGCTCTGATCACTGTGTTTGAACCAGTTTGTGATCAGAAATCTGGCCAATATGCGTGGTGCTTTGCAACGACGTCATGCGTGTCGTCAGGCTATTCTGGTGTTTGGTGTCGACAATGTCACCGCATAAAGGAAAACAAGGCGTTAACAAACGGCGCTGTGAAAAATAAAATGAGTTTAGAACTTTTCTGTTCGGAACGATGACGCTAAAACCTTGAAGGCGTGAAAAATGGCAAAACAATGAATCCTGTTTCCTGCGCAGATAAAACACACGGGCGGAGGGAAAGTACACACAACGAACGCTGGATCTCAGCGGGGTTTTATGCCAAGAAAAGTCGGCATTTTGTACACATTAAACGGCACTGGTGACCCCAAGCGCGCGAATACGTTTCAGGACCAGGATGATCATCATTCAAAGATAAAAACCAAACAAAAGCTTACGTTTCCGACAACTCACGCTCATTCTTTCGCATCTGGGTAGTCTTCCTTCTTTTTACGTGGGTGATACGACGGAAATGTTCGCCTTTAGATAACCTACCGTAAATTCTGGTGTATAGTCCACGGACTATATACATCTGTAAAAGCTAAAATTTTGTGTCGTGAGGATCGACTATCTACGTGCACGGAATATACATGATTTTATTTTTTCAGGTCGTTTCCCAGAGGAGTAGAAGTCTGTCGCTTGTTAAAAAAGAAAAAAAAACGCCCTCTGTGCGCACCTACGGCATGTTACCGCGCTAATGATCATATAGTGAAATCAGTTTTGTTACACGGGAAATCAGGAAAAGTGATTTCAACGGGTTCTATGACTGAAATCTGTGCTGTGTAATTATACGCGCACTTTTACTTCTTGGTAATAAAATGCTTTCTTACCCACTGTGTGCCGCTTGCAGATAATCTAAACAACTTTTCAGATGAACTCTGTCCCGGCAGACTAAACACTATGCACAGAATGCAGTCCGTTAATTACAGTATATCTTTTTTCCTGAGTGAAAAAGCAGGATGACTGATGTGTTTGTCTTTTTTCATTGTAAACACAGAAGGGCTCAAAATTTCCCGGCTTCTTGCGTGCGGAACTTGCACAATACGCATGTTCGGTTTAAAAATGCCTTCCATGCTGGCTCGTGCGTACAATGGCGAAAGTGATCGGCTCAATGGTCTCGACCATTTAGGAAAACAACTGCCCGGTGGTGCTCCTGCCAGCATTTATTGATAAAGCAGGCAGTCTGCCGATGTAACTTTTGCCACAGGGGAGAAGAACGTTGTACACCACGCCTGCCTCACAGTATACAAGTGTCCCGGTGTGCCTTTTTGCAAGCTGGAATACTTATGTTGTCATTTATTTGGCGGCACTTGCGTGCCAACTTTTCCGGGGCCAAAAAACAACACGGACACCGCCCTCCTCGCCCACCTTTTTGAGCAGTGTAACACAGGATGACACTGCCACAGGTTGATGCTGCAAACGTGCCTTTTATTACTGCATGCGCCGTCTGCCAGACCACACCTCACGAATCTGGATTTATCTACCCAACTTTGCAGCAAACCAACGAATCTGGATTTCTTTGATAAACCGTGTGCCCGCCGCAGTGTCTCAGTGGTTAGGGCACTCAGCTACTGATCCGTACTTCCCGGGCTCGAACCCGACCACGGCGGCTGCGTTTTGATGGAGGAGAAACGCAAAGGCGCCCGTGTGCTGTGCGATGTCAGTGCTCGTTAAAGATCCCCAGGTCGTCGAAATTATTCTGGAGCGCTCCACTATGCCACCTCTTTCTTCCTTTCTTCTTTCACTCCTTCCTTTATCCCTTCCCTTACAGCGCGGTACAGGTGTCCGCCGATATATGAGATATACTGCACCATTTCCTTTCCCCCAAAGCCAATTATTATTATTATATTATTATTAATATTGATCAACCGGCATTAGTGGTGGACAGCAAGATTCATGAGGTAAAGTCTTGTGAGCGGCACACGCAGGCAGAAAACGCCCCCTCGCAGCAACGACCTGTAGTAATGCCCTACTGGCGTCAGGTGTCACACTGCCTCAAGAAGGTCATTAGAGAGTTTTATCTGAACGGGTTTGCGCGTCCGCTGCGCTCAGTGAGCTAGCGGGAGCGCTACTGCGCATGCGCAAAACGCTCAGGCGGGAGCGCGCGAGCGGAGCGGTTACTCGGTCCCGCTCCCGCGCGAGCTAAGCGGAGCCCGGAGCGGCGTGGTGAGCAGGCACGGACCCCGCCCTTCTCGTCCACGTTTTTGAGCGGTGTAACACTAGATGCCACTATCACAGGTCGTTGCGGCAAACGTGCGTTTTATTACTGCATGGGCCATCTTCCAGACTGCACCTCACGATTCTGGATTTCTTGGTGCAACCGGCATTAGTGGTGAAAAGCAGGATTCGTGTGTAATGTCTTGTGAGCGGCACACACAGGCAGAAAATGCACCCTCGCGGCAACGGCCTGTAGTAATGCCCTATTGGCGTCAGGTGTCGCACCGCCTCAAGAAGGTCATTATCTCTAGTAAGCCAGGAGTGGAGCGTTCCAGTGCTCTCGGGCAGCGGCAGTGCCTCGCTCAGCACAGCCGTACGTCAATGCCACAGTGCCCGCAGAAGAAGGACTGTAAAGTGGAGGCCAATTAGATATTCGCCGCTGTCTCTCAATGCCCTTCTTCCCTCTGCCTACTTCTATGAATACCACCGTTGTTTGAGAACCTGCAAAAGGAAGTGCCAAACTGCCCTCGCATAAATACATTCGGCGCTCCCTGCCCTCCTCGAGCTCCCCGGTTCCGCAGTGGGCGTGGCGTAGCTGCCGTCTAATGGACACAGACACCGAAGTCGCACACAGACGCAAATCAGTCGGCATAAGTGAGTGCGAGCGCAAAAGGTCTCCTGCAAACACTTTCCTCGATAAAACGTTAGGACTGCTTGCTTTCTGGCGTTCTATTAGTATTATCGGCCTCAAAGCGTGGTTTGTAGAAGTACTTCTTTAGAATAAGCGGAGCCATTCTCCAATTTCTCATGCATCATTTGATGCTGCTCTATTGAGACAGCCGCTGGTAACTGCAGCATTTCAGCAAAACTTGTAAAGCGGTGAAAAAAGTCTAACGTGGACATTTGTCTAAGCTGAGTACGTTCGATGAAAACAATAAAGCTACTTACCTAGGAGCGAATAAGTTCCTCACACAGATGCTCGCACCTATCAATGAGGCGCATCTAACGCATGTGCTAGCCTGCCACCACGTCGGGCTCTCTAAAAAAGGTTTTATCTTGGGACGGATCGGGTTGTGCCCGCGATGCAATCCCGGCATCTCTATACGCACAAGGCGACGATTTCGGCGTGAGTACCGGTTTCGTTCTTCAGTCCGGTTAGAATGAGCTGGTTAGCCGATATAATTGCTTCCCTGTTGCCAAAGCACTGCCAATTTATAGCACAGCCTGTAGATGCTGAAGCACGGCTCCAGGTGAAAGTGCCTCCGCGGGCCTTGATAGGACAGCCGTCTTTGTGTTGCGGAGTGTTGCCAGCCGAGTAATATTTCCCGGAGTTGAATGCATCTCAGGCGAATTTACCAGAGATGGGTGGCGTACTCGTATCATAAATTCGCGAACATTTATAAGTGTTGTAAACACAGCTATCCGTAATTGCTAAAGCAAATAAAAGTTTTACAGATGAACTAAGAACTACATGCGCACATCAGTTAATGCCGACTTGACTGATGATTAAGCAAAGCAAGTGTGTTCCCATCTGTCGAGCATGCGCCCAAGTAATTGTTCCGTACTTTAACCTTGTTTTACACTTTTATACTTCTTTATTCCATAATTCACGTTTTAAGCAAAACAATTATATATATATATATATATATATATATATATATATATATATATATATATATATATATATATATATATATATATATAGTGCACTTAGGGCTCAGCTATGTGCAGTTGTCATTTTGACAGCGCATGTGAATACAATTAGGGCAAATTATGGATACTCTGAAATAAAGGATTATCAATTAGCTAATGCTTTCCTTTCCTCGTGTGTTTCACCTCGTCGATGAGCAGTTGTCATAATTCCCCAATTTCGTGTGCACGCGCGTTTTCAGCAAGCGATACTGCTGAGCCACTTTTAATGCAAGTGTATTTTTTTTCTCTTTAAGAACCGACATTAATTTTTCCTTTTCGTTTGCCTGAGTTTCCTTGCACATGTCTTCTCTCATGCAGCTAACGACACAGCTCTTGCATCTCAATTCCAGTGCCACAAGACATCGCCTTGCGCTCCAGTCATGGTCACCTTTTTGGCGGCGACTCCTCAAGCGGCAACTAAGAATGCCATTGCCTTCGACATGAGGGCCGGGTAGTAATAGCTATTAGGGAATCTGGATTCGGCGCTGCTGCTGCCGCTACCAGTAGCTTCCGTAAGTGGCTCTGACAGACACCGGTACACAGCTTCTCGGTGGGGCATGCCGAAAGGTCGCGGGCAATACTCGCCACGACGAGCTCGCTCTCAGACTCTTTCACATGATGCCGTTGGAACCGCAGAGCAGCGATTTCCGAAGCTTTGCGAAGAACTGCGCGTCTGTGTTTTCGAAACCTTTTTTCAAAAAACTTAAAAATATCTGGTCCCACTGTCGCACATTCACCACGATCGTTGCGAACGATTCACCCAACAAGTAATAGGATTTTGAAGACAGGCTGGGTCCTCGCAGCTGAGTGCCTGTTAGCGACAGCAAAAAATCTCTAAAACGTTTTATCGAACATAAAAAATGTACGACAGCTCAATCACGTCATAAAATAAATACATAATTAGTTGTTTCAGATGTGAATTTGCCAAAACATTTGTTGCCAATAGAATGCCGCCCACGCCACATCAGCTGATATCGCCAGCATGTGAAATAGCCGCAGTGTTAAGCGTCGCAACGACTCAGCGACGGGGCCGCACTTTGCTGCGCGCTTGAGTAAGGGGGTTTATTCGAGTATATCCGCAGCTGCGGGGGCGTACAGACGACATAAAAGAGAGATTGAGAGAGCGAGGGTGTCACACATCACATACAAAGCGTTCCACTGGCAAACAACTGCGCCGTATATGGCGGTGGTTGCTTGTAGAATAGAGAGGCTTTTGGAACTGGCATAACAAGCAGTGTGCCAGTGGACGAGAGAAAGTAGTGACTGCAGATCGAGAACATGAGAGGAAAAAAAGAATAAAAAGGGTTACGGTACATTTGGAGGGTCCTCGCAGTTCATGAATAGCAAGTTAATGTAGAAAGTAATCCCCTGTGGGGCAGGAACATGCAGATTAACGAAAAGGCTTGAAATTAAGTTTAGGAAAGCGCAGCGAGCTAAGGATTGTGCAACGAAACGGGTTCTGTTGGTGAGAAAGAGAGAGAGCGGGGTGGGTTAGGGAGATATGCGAGTTAATGATACCCTAGTTAATATCAAAAGTGGGCACAGATAGCACGTGTATTACGGAGAGCACCAAAAAAAAGAAAACCCGACTTTCCACTAGGGTGGCTGAGTTGATTTCAGCACAAGGCAGCCGTAGCTGGTTCTGGGAGAACCGCGTGGACAGGTGAAGTTAGCAAGCTTGCAGGTATAGCGTGGCCACGGCTGACGCAAGTTAGATTAACAAATCTATGGGAGCAGAGGTCTAGTCAGTTTGGTGATGATTACGTGGCTACCGTGGCTGCAGGAATATTGTGAGCTTTCTGCTGGGATATCGGCGGAAACATAAATGCTTAGTCATTTTTCTGGCTTCTCTTATGCCGTTAATTTTCACCGAAGCTTCGCGGTGCAATTGAAGAAAACACGAGGCATAATTGAAAGGAGTCATTACTGCTTTGAGCATCACAATAAATATATGCCGTTCAGTAAGGTGGAAATTGAGCTCATACACCAAGTTCGTTCACTCACTGGAATACATGGGGGTGTTTGCTTACTCGAGAAGACTAACAGTATTGTGAAAATAATCATTCGAAGAATAACCACACATTTTAGAATCTCTACCGTTAAAGACAAAACACGCGCGCCTGTCTTATTGGAAGAGCTTAATGGAATGGGGCACATGCACCAGCCTGTGTTAGTGTAGGGCTGCCGGTTGCACATTTGTTCATCCTGGTAGAGCTGAAGCACCCCTGCGCTTTTTACAGTGTGTGCACACAAGTATGTTTCATCTTTACTAATACGATCACATGTGGTGTGTTCAGGCTCAACTAGCGTGTCCGGGGCGTTGCACGATCTCTGGCTCCCCCAGGCACAGTTCTCAACGAACTGTTTCAGTAGGATTTTAGTTCGGATTTTCATGGCTGGCTTTTTTTTACACTTGGAGTTCACGGTCTTTTGTGGTGTTTCGGATGAGAATTAAAGAGCTCTTGTCTTTTACGGCACGCTGTGCTTCTTTTTGTGGCGGAATAGAGTCGGAGAATCGAGCTGAAAATTATTGGTCTCCGGAGTGCAACCAAAGAGAAAAATATTGTGTTCCAGGTGAATGTTTCATCCTTCCTATTGGTTGTATGGAGGAGAATAATGCCGACGCATGTGTGCATGCACAAGAATTCTTAAAGTACGCTACTAGGCCATACTAACGGGCACGAAATGTACTTCGAGGCTTCATTTTCTTTGTAGCTGCAAGACGAGATCCCTCATGTTATTTAATGTTCATTCACTCAAGTCTTGGCTCAACATTGCTGTAAGAAGGATATGATTATTAAAAAAAGAAAAACATTTAGCCAGGCTTTGTATCTCCCAAGCGTTCTGCTAACCGTCGCTGTATCGGCCGCGAAGATGCACGTTATGTGAAGCTCAATGTCAGGCTTTCTCGTTTTCCACTAAAAAACTTGGAGATGCGGACGCAGACGCATAGGGTCATCGTTGTGACTTACCGGTATACGATATATTGCATTCCCAAACAGCATCGCATTTCCTCCTGCTCATGGAGTTGCCCTGCAGACGCTAGCAGTCGACAGCAGCTTCGAGGACCATGAGCGTTCAGGCTTATGCTGCGTTCATTCGGGCAGTCGTCAAAATATTTGCGCACGAGGGCGTATGAACTCGATACTGAAATGAAAGATGCAAAGAAAGACGTTCAAGGGTCACCTAGGAATTAAAACACGTGTTTCTTTTGATCCTCTCGGACAGATCGAGAGTAGGCTCTCTGTGTTTCCAGTCGCGCCTTGTGGAGAGCATGCTGCATAATGCAGTGGCTGCCAAACCAAAGTCGTAAAACATTGTCGTCCACTATGGCAGGTATCATCATCATCTCTGAGGTATCGATACGTTCAACATTCGTGTATAAAGCGACAAAAGAGTCATCCAGAGCCCGTCACCTCTGCCCCACAAGGGACATTTTTCAACAGCGGATATCTCACGCCCCGCGCGATGGTGTACTTGTATTTTGGAAATCATCCGATGCTGAATGCGTCAAGCGTGGGGTGCAGAGGAGTAGGCTGATAAGGATACTAAAGTGAAAGTGATGTTGACGTTATTATATTAACTAACGTGCAGTTTTGAAAAAAAGGCTGCATTGGTGGAAGAAGGAGGTTCATTAGCCAGAAATGTTGAAGCAATCGTGACGCCATGGCCAACAGTTTTCAGAAGAAAAGTGCGATGCATTAAAGCATTACTGCGAAGAGCATCAGTTTGGCTCGGTCACAATGATAATCTCGAACAAAGCGTGTCCATGGAGTCCAGAGCGGTCCCGGCATGTTGAATACAGTGTAGGGAATACAGTGTAGGGAAAACTCTCAGAAACAAATTTTATTCAGTAAATGTGTCTGTTTTGCTGCCGTACAAAGTTGAGCAGAAAAACCCGCGAAATTGGTTTGGTACTAAGAAAAAAGTTCGATGAAGTTGCCCTAAGTGCTCCTTTATGAACGACGAATCTATTGAATCTCCTTTGTATATGCGGAGAGTCCACTGCAACGGTTCACTGAAAAGAGAAGGCATACTAGGTTGAAACGATTACCAGCCGCGCATTTTCTTTTTGAAGAGCTGTTTCGTTTTTCTAAATGCCCAACACTGCATCAAGCGTAAATAACAACATTATGCAAAGGAGGAAACATGGCCTGCCATACCAGCGAATGCTTCATTCCATGTGGACGAAAGCTCTTGCGCTGTCGCATAACGGTATACAGTGCCAGTGAAGCCGCGACCGGCATATTTGAATGTGCTTCACTCCGACCGGAACTATACCACATCGTCTCGGTCTGTATAACACTGCGTAGGCCTCAGACGTCTCTGGGGAAAAATATGCCGCGTTGAACACGATTTCCAAGGAGCTAATGCCTGGGCATCTTTTTTTGTATTCACCGCCCTCATTCACGCTTTTCTCGCTTGTGCAGACTGCTGAATCTGAAGTTTCTAGACCCGATGAGAAAGTTCCATGTGCCCTGGGCCGCCTCGGAGAGAGCTGTCGGTGTTTTGATGTTACATTCTGTTTTGGAAATTACTGAATTGAAAGCGGTTGTGCAGTATTCTATTTTAATAAAAGAAAAAAACACATCAGTAGTCTGTTCATTTCTTTCTAAGCCTCGCACCACTGTTTAAACACTTATCCGCTGTTGTCTTCAAAGGCATTTTTCATCTGTAAGATGGGGGCGAAACTATCGTTGTAAGCATTCTGTGTACCAAATTTTGAACCCACCGACATTTATTGGCTCGTGGTTAGCTGTTAACACGCGTGTCGACTATCACCAAACGCAGTGAATGAAGCGCTGTCGCTGGTTAAGACCAGTCAAGGAAAAAACGTGTCAGCTCATGAGCCTCCTCAACACACTGTGGGGCTACCACCACCTAAGCTCTCCTAGAACAGGCTATGTCTTTCCTACAGTACATTTAAAATAAAGCCCCTGAGTCAATGCATGGTAGCACGACATGGTCGCTTTTCAACGTTACCAGGGGAGCGCACAGAAAACCAGATACTGAAACCGCCGTCGCCAACACGACCGGTATTTGCTTTGGTCTGAGGAGTGCGCCAGCATCTGGTGACGTGCCGCGGAAAGCAATCCGTAGCATTATTGATGAGCTTGTATATATATATATATATATATATATATATATATATATATATATATATATATATATATATATATATATATATATATATACCCGCTTCTGCAGCTACCGTCACCAATTATACAAAATTATCTTTGCCCCTACCTCTCTGTTGACTAGCAGCCTAGGTAGTGGCAATTAAGGCACCCCTGAGTGCCGTTTACTGGAAAGGTACCACTTTTCCTGCCACTCTCATAATGATGAGGATGGTGATGATAATGGTGATGATTTCCTCAGGCTTAGTGACACATAGCCACGGCGGGTGATTGGCCAGTGTGCATTGCGGAAACGAACGCAATGATAGACAATGATTGGAGTATTTGGACAATTATTTGTCTTAGACTAAAATTAGTACAAAAAATGAAAAAAAAAACGGACAAGAAAAAACAGAATCCTGATTCTAGCAGAGGGATCTGCCTAATTTATTTATATAGTCATAAATTTAATTGCACACAAGTTTCAGAGCATATCCCTTGGCGCTTGCCCCGTAGGAGAGGAGAATCGTAAGAGATAGAGCAAGCCTATAGTCGAGCGAGGCGATCTCCTCCTTTTTCTTTTACTACTTACACTTCTTAATCTTCCTGCCAGAAAACCTGGATACATACGCCGGAGATCTGACATCACCGCTAAGAGAAGAGCAGCTGAGGGCATTGCGACAAATTATACCGCGCCTATTATCTGCTTTCCTCCTTTTTCTTACTGGAGCTCCCTTAGAAAATCGGGTTCTTGTTGCCTCTTAAGCAATACCACATACCCACGGTAGGGGATTGGCTAGTTTAAAGCACATCCATGGAGGAGAGAAATATTTCTTTTCAAGCTTTCTTCGTCGTTCGTCTAGGCCTTAATCTTCCTTCCGGAATCCCATGTCAATAACATTCTAACTTGTCAATCTTTCAGCGTCTCCAGACGAAACTCTTGAGAAAAGCCTGCCGAAATTTCTGATAGTAGACGTCAAATGACTACCAGCACTGATATAAAATGCACGGTCAGTGACCTCCTAATTATGGGGTGGTAACCGTCTTATCCTTGCCCGATCGCAGTTGAACGGGATGAATGAAGAAGAAAACCCTCTCAAGGTCTTTGTTCCTCTCTTCTCTGGCGCTCGAGCCGCGTGAGACATAGAACGCACGCCATCTTTTTTTCGAAATGTTCGACGATGCGTCGCTGAGCTATGTGCGTCCACCCAAGCAGTCCTAATGGCCCACTGCTCAGCTCCATTCACCTGGTTCCGGTCTCCACCTCGCGATGCAGGTTGATCTCGGTAAGGAGCTAACTGCTGCCGCAAGAGGAGCCGGGACATCGCAAGCCGCGTCACACGTCCAGTTGGGAAGCCACCGGTGGCCCAGCTCACCAACCGCTTCGCGGCCTCGGTCCGACTCCTCAACTTTGCCATCGGAGAACGAGGCGTTGATGACCACCACCACCACGACTACCGCACGGGGCGCTGGGGCTCCCAGAAGCGCGTGTGCAGGAATGCAGCTTGCCATGTTCAGCCCGTTGCGTGCAGGGGCAACGAGCTGTAGTTCGACAGTATCCAGATGGTACTCCATGGCAAGCAGGCCTTGCCGGCAATGTAATTTTGTTTTCATTTATAGCGCTTGGAACCATTTCCTCGCTAGCCGTATGCTTTTGCAGGACATAGTGGCACGGATATAACAAGTCTTGCATGAAGAGGAAAAGCTAGCATCTTGCAGGCTGGTGATGAAAGCGCCCTTCGAGCATTTCAAGGAAGAGGAGGTACATCACCGGTAACACATTCAAATGAGAACAAAATACAAAATATGTTGATCGGACGGGTATAGTAGTGATACGGCGATATTGGGTTACACATCGGGGAGAAGAGTGGAATGCACATTCGTTAGCTGCAAAGTGTAGCTGTGCCTATGGCCGAGAGTGTTCGCGAAGTCAGGAGCATTCAGCAGTCAGTCACGGGTTTTGGGGTATGGGTTTGGAATTGCGTGGGCCGTACAGTAGGGGCGCATCGCGCATAGAACGTACGTCCCTTATGGTCCCTTATGCTCGCGCATGATCCCCTTGAGAGCTCCCGTGGAACATATTCACTGAAGCGCATGGTTAAGGGGATGATGAAAGGGAGGCCGCCGCTGTAATCCATTCTGTTCGTAACAATCGGTGATCAGCATTCTGGCGAATGAGCGTTGCCTCTCAATGGCGCATACGTCACTTCATGTCATTTTGGTTAGTTACAATGATATCGACGCAACACACACACACACACACACACACACACACACACACACACACACACACACACACACACACACACACACACACACACACACACACACACACACACACACACACACACACACACACACGCACGCGCACACACACACACGCACACACGCACACACGCACGCACGCACGCACGCACACACAAAAGCATTTGAAACGGACGTGTTTGAAATGTTGACGTCATAACATATAAGTTATGAATAATGGTGCCATGTGCGCTCACATCTCACTACTGAACGTCATTCCTCGCCAAATGGCGGCCTGTGCGAAAATCCGCCAAATCAGGTCCGGCTAGGCAACGCGCTTTCGTTTTCGCAACGCCGTGATGCCGTTCATGATGCCGTCACGTGAAGACCAAAAAAGCAGAAAAGCGAAAGTTGCGATAGTTATGCTGTTTTCGTTTTGCTTGTCTTGTCACTGAAAAAGTCCTTACAGTGCTATAGTGTTGCACCTTGATGGATCAAGACGATGCGCAAGGGAGAACGCTTAAGAGAAAAATCCTCGGCACTAAAAGAAATTTTACCATGACCATAATGGTTCGTTCGAAACATTTCACTAAAGACGACTACATCCTTCCCTTTAGTCTACATTTCACTTTGTAATGACTCACATAATCTCGGATGACCATGTTGGGATCGTGGTTTTGTTTTGTAGGCGCAGTGCGGAACCGGAATTTGAAGCTGTCAGTGAGATTTCCGCATAATATGTAATTGTTTTTACCTTGCTATAACTGATGTGTGCCCTCAAAAAGTAAGCCATGAGGGAAATATACCATTGGGCTCGTGCCACGACAGTGCCGCGTTTTTGTACGTCCAAGTGACGGTGAATGCATAACAGGGTCTATGTAATTCAGGACAATGACATCTTCGTCTTGATTCTTCAACCCCAAAACCCCACCCCACTCACACAAACTTCCGCACATTTCCATTGAAATCCATTCTTGTTTCGAACCTGCATATAAAGTTTCCTTCTACTGACCCGTCAATTTTCGATACTCCTTTCCCGCTAAGAGCGTAGCTTGCTCACACAAGATGGAGCTTTCGCTCAAGGGACGCAGACAACAAATCGGTGCGCAAAGCATATTAGACCCCGTAAACCTGCACTACTCAAAAACTACTCCGGAATACGTTCTCCTCATAAATCTATACGAGGCGCGCTTCTTCCACAGTACAATGAGATTCAAAGACGATGTGTATCGGCGGGCGCCCAGAGCAGACATCAAAGCTTGGTTTCAGGATTCTGAGAGTCAAAGCGAGGTTTAAGAATGCTCTTTGGTAAGGCGTAGTTTTCAAAAACTATAGCTTCACAGTATGCGCAGCTATTTCAGCGTTTCTGATGTGCAAATTTTATGCTGCACTAATGCTGCGAAATGCTGGGCTTCACCACTACACCGGCTGAGGAAAGTTTAAATTGGTCATTTATCTATGCCGAGTAAGTTTTGTGACAACAGTCACGTAAGTTTGCCTGTGGGAGGGAGTAGGTTCTGCACACAGTTGTTTCCACAAGGAGGTCTCAGTACAGTCGCTGACTACGGGACCTCCTTCTGTATACATTTATTCAGGCTGTATTTCCTTGTATAAATAAAGATGATTCTGATTCTGATTCAGAGGCTCCGGTAGCGCGAGTGTTTCTGCTTTCCACATAGTCGAAATCTCTGAAGCGTGCATGATTTTATCTTGAAAGGGACCTCGTGCTTCCCATAATGCAATCCGACGCCTCCACAAACAAGGCTTCGATTTCCGCGCTTCGTCAGTCCTGTTATGATCAGCTGGTTACCCACTATATCCTGGTCGCCTTCGCCAAAGCGCCTTGAATATCCGGCCTCATTTGACAATCACAAGGACAAGGTCGGTTCTAGCTGGTACTGCTAAACTAGAAGAACAGTGCTGGTAACAAGACGATGGGCAAAAAGGCCGTGGAGCAGGGGCGATGCTGCGCGATCACAGAGATTTTCGATGATCTCGCCTAATCACCCCGGCTCCACGTCCGTTTTGTTAAACTAATGTGTGCCTTTGCTTCGAAACAAAACTTCACTTTTTGTTGAGCGGATATGTCTTCCTTACTTTCGTTCATCGTCTACTTCCCAGCGCTGTTCTTCTAGGTACTCATTTGAAACACAGGCAAACACAGTGGTGGTACTTTACCACCATAACCACACTAACACCATCACAGTCGGCATGGACAGCCAGAACGCCTTCGTTACTTCGCTACCTACGTGATGCCTGCACATATCCTGTGCGGCTTAACTCCTTACATTTCACCACAAAGCCTGCACGTTTTTCTGGAATCAGTAGCCGTCCACCAGGGAAGAGAAGAACCGAAAGGGCACATGTCCTCGACAGAGACATGCCTCCGTGCAACCCTTCCCTTGACCGCATGATTACAGCCCCAAGGATGTGCAGGCTCCAACCCAGATCCCTACCCACCAAGTACCCAATTCTTTGTAGACGTAGATCGCACCTCCTGCAGCACCCTGTCAAATGGAATGGCCTCTGCTAGCCGCCCATATCACCCACGTGTTGGGCGATATGGGCTCCGACTCTCCTACTGGACACGGCCGGAACCAGGGTGGGGAAATAGATGTTTTCTCTCTGTCTCTGCTGAAACGGGATGCCTATAGCCAGGTGCCAAAATTGTTCGGCACGAAGCATTGTGTTTGGCGTGGGGCTGTCATTTCCCCATTTACTTTTTTCTGGCGCAGTTGCCGTGTGCTGTCTCTCACTCCTCCAGAGATTATGGGAAGTCAGTGTGAGTAGGGCAACGATGGTGTCAGTTTTGAGAATTCTGATGTCCGCCAGTTACAATTCTCCAATGGTCCATACACCTTTGTAAAGAGCTTAAAACTATATGAAATGAGCTTTCCGTAGTACCTGGCATGAAAAATAAGTACCCCCATTGACATGGCCCTTACGTGAAGCTGCTTTTTCCAACTGTGGCATAACTGCAGTTCGGTTCTGCCTCCTCCCTCACCCACTATACCCTCCTTGTTCCTCCTCCCAAGTGCTGACTAGCAGGCAAGAGAATTACCTTGAAAGCCCACTTTGCATCCTTTCACGTAAGTAACCGTATTTTCTTGCCTATCTGCTCTTGAACATATACTTATGATGATGATGATGATGATGTGCTCAAGCTGAATGGCATGTACCCGCTTCTTCCTCTTCTTGAGCTTTCTCAGTGTGACTTTCCTCTCCTTTACTCACCCTTTTTTCCGTAGCTCCCACTGGAACCGCTATATTTTTTCAAGATTTTCTTTAGTGTTCGCATGGATTTTAATTTTTGCTAAGGCTCACCTGATTGGCATTCGAACTTCTTCCCCATCTTCCAATGCGGCCAAACTGAACATCATGGATGTCACGGACGCCGATGTTCCATGATTTAGGTGTCAAATGTATTCCTGCATCGAAAAAACTGCGTGCTCAGAAAGCTCCAAAATTAGAGGTGCCCCTGAAAAGACTTAGGTGCAGGATACCTCCCATAAACTTTTGTCTGCATAGATCTGGATGCTCTCCCTCAGGGAGTGCCCCTTCAGCAATAAACCTCAAACGTTGGATCATTCCTTCCTGTCCTGTCGCTGTTGCGCCTCCGTCCGAAAATATTTCCGGGAAATTCGTTTCAAAAACTTGTCTGTCTAAATTTGCCCTCGTTTGGTGCTACACAGATGGGATTCAACGGCAGGATAGTCCTCATCGCTGTCCAGAAGTTCAGCACTGCCCCTGAAACAATTCGCTGCCAAATCTAACGATTCCGCGCCCTCCTCTTGCATTTCTCATTGTTTTAAATCATCTACCTGTTTCTTAAATATATTATTATTTTTTTCTTTTTACATCATGCAGTATATTGTTTTTTCTTGACGCTTTAATGTGTGCCCACTACCCCTGGTGAGTATGTGCCATTTTCCAAGGAACGAACAACAACAACATTAGTAAACTTTGGCTCGAGACGTGCGACGCATCGAACGCAGCCAATATTTTATTTAGAACTATTTCTTCATAGGGCGTCGCAGAGCTATGTACGTCCAAACCGGGGTGACCAAACCAGTTCGCTGTTCAGTTCCATCTGACTTTGTACCGATTCCACCTCGCGATGAACGATGATCTTGGACAAGGAGCAGACTGAGGGCTGCCGGAACGTCGCAACCTGCGTCACGCGGTCATCTGGGTAGCCAGCGGTCGCCGAGCTCGCCAATCGCTTCGTCGCCTACGTCCCACGTCACACCAGTACCATCGGAGGAGAAGCCGCTGGTGACTACCACCACTCGCACGGTCGAGGCCAAGGGGCGCTTAACATTTGAGAAGCGGCTCATCAGGAATGCACCCAGCCGGGCACAACCTAAAGCTGTCCCAGCCGCAACCGGCAGGGTGAGTTGCTTTGGTGCTCTGGCTGAATCGTCCTATAAGTTGCTTCTTCTAAACCTCTATTTAAGGCAATCAAATGAGCAGTGCACCTGTTCATAAGGCTCAGCCTGTGTGCATGTATGTGTGTCCGGCGGCAGTTCAAGAGAAGCCAGCAGATAATCCAGTGCGGGCAGCATTCGTGGTGAAAGAAAAACCTCGTTTTCACCTTTTCTGTTCTCGAAGCAGCTTCTCGTATCCCGTAAGCGGCTGCAGGACAGGTGACACGGGCATTGCATGACATGCGTGAAGAGGAAAAGCCAAAAGCTTGCCGTCAGATCTGCCGAGCAGCTTCTGATTGCAGCGGCCTTTCTGTTTTCAAATAAGTGCAGGAACACCCGCAATACACGCTTAAGAATAAAATTTACTGACGCTTACCGCTGTCTTAATGTGAGTCTAAGCTACAGCTCAGGTAATGGGAAATGAAGGTGCCGTATATTAACTCTGGGTAGGGATGCCTTTTGACGTGAGTGCTGGAGGGGCCAGGTGCAGTTAACAGTACCGTGGTACGGAGATAATGGTGGGAGCTGTGTGGGGTGTATATTAGGGGTGCGTCACGCACGTTTGGCACGTCACGGATGGTCGCGCATGAACCCGTTATATTAGGTAGGCGTACGTTCGGTGGGACTGCTCCAGTGAGAAAGAGAGAAAAGAGGCTGATGAGAGAAAAGGAGGCCACGGCTGCGATCACTGCGTTTGAACCAATTAGTGATCAGCAATCTGGCCAATATGCGTGGTGCTTTGCAATGACGTCATGCGTGTCGTCAGGCCATTCTGGTGTTTGGAGTCGACAATGTCGCCGCATAAACGAAAACACGGCGTTAACAAATGGCGCTGTGAAAAATAAAACGAATTTTGAACTTTTGAGTTCGGAACGAAGATGCTATAACCATGAAGGCGTGAAAAATGGCGAAACAATAAATCCTGTTTCCAGCGCAGATAAAACACACGGGCGGAGGGAAAGTACACACAACGAACGCTGGATCTCAACTAGATTTTATGCCAATAAAAGTGGGAATTTTGTACACATTAAGCGGTGCTGGTGACACCTAGCGCGCGAATGCTTTTGAGGACCAAGATGAATATCATTCAAAGATCAAAGACAAACAAAAGCTTACGTTTCCGACAACTCACGCTCATTCTCTCGTATCTGGGGGTATTCTTCCTTCTTTTTAAGTGGCTGACGCGACCGAAATGTTCGCTTTCTGATAACCTACCGTAGATCCCGGAGTATAGTCTGCGGACTATATACGTGTCTAAAAGCTGAAATTGTACGTCATGAGGAGTATCTATGTGCGCGGATATGCATTATATTATTTTTTCAGATCGTTTTCCAGAGCAGGAGCCGTCTACCGGTTCTTAAGAAAAAAAAAGGGCCTTCTTCGGACGCCTACGGCATGTTATATTGCTAAATACATATAGCGAAATCAGTTTTGTTATCAGCGAAATTAGTAAAAGCGATTTCAACTGGCGCTAGGACTTTAATCTGTGCCGTGTATATATACGCAAATTTTTACTTCTTGACAATAAAATGTTTTCTTACTCACTGCATACCGCTTGCAGACAATCTGAACGAATTTAAGCCGAAATTTGTCCCGGCAGACTAAACACGGGGCGCGGAATATCGTCCGGTAATTAAAGTCTATATTTTTTCCTGAGGGCAAAAGCAGGACGGCTGATGTATTTGTCTTTTTCATTGTAAACACAGGAGGCCTAAAAACTTTTCCGGCTTTTTGCGTGCCGAACTTGCACAATACGCGTGTTCGGTTTAAAAAGGCCTTGCATGCAGGCTCATGCGTACCATGGAGAATGTGGTCGGCTGAATGATCTCGACCATTTAGGAAAACAACTGCCCGGTGGGGCTCCTGCCGGCGTTTATTGATAAAACATGCAGTCTGCAGATGTAACTTTTGCCACAGGCGAGAAGAACGTTGTACACCACGCCTGACTCACAGTATTCAAGTGTCATGGTGTGCCTAATTTTGCAACCTGGACTTCTGGTGTCATTAAGTAGGCGGCACATGCGCTCCAACTTTTCCGGGGCCGCAAAAGCAACACGGACCCCGCCCTTCTCGCCCACCTTTTTGAGCGGTGTAACACAAGATGCCACAACCACAGGTCGTTGCAGCAAACGTGCGTTTTATTACTGCATGCGACGTCTGCCAGACTACACCTCACGAATCTGGATTTCTTTGGGCAACCGGCATTATTGGTGGAAAGCAAGATTCGTGAGGTAAGGTCTTGTTAGCGGCACACGCAGGCAGAAAACGCACCCTCGCAGCAAAGACCTTTATTATTGCCCCACTGGCGTCAGGTGTCACACACCCTCAAGAATGTCGTTATCTCTAGTAAGCCGGGAGTGGAACGTTTCAGTGTTCTCGGGCTGCGACAGTGCCTCGCTCAGCACAGCCGTACGTCAATGCGACAGTGCACGCAGAACAAGGCCGATCACGCTGAGGACAAGATATTCGCCGCTATCTCTCGATGCCCTCCTCTCCTCTGCCTACCTCTATTTATACCCGCCTTGTTTGGGAAACTGCAAACGGAGGTGCCAAACTGCTCTCGGATAAATACAGTCGGTGCTCCCTGCCCTCCTCGAGCTCCCGGTTCCGCAGTGGGCGTAGCTGCCGGTTAATGGACGCAGACACCGAAGTCGCACACAAACGCAGATCAGTCGGCATAAGTGAGTACGAGCGCGAAACGTCTCCTCCATACTGCTTGCTTTCTGGCGTTCTGTTAGTATTATCGGCCTCAAAGCGTGGTTTGTAGAAGTACATCTTTAGAATAAGCGCATCCATTCTTCAATTTCTCATGCATCATTTGATGCTTTTCTATTGAGGCAGCTGCTGGGAACTGCAGCATTTCAGCAATACTTGTAAAGCGGAAAAAAAGCCTAAAGTGGACATTTATTCTGAGTACGCTCGACGAAAACAATAAAGTACTTACCTAGGGGCAAATAAGTTTCCCACACAGATGCTCGCACCTTTCAATGAGGCGCCTATAACTGATGTGCTGGTCTGCCACCACGTCGGGCTCTCTGAAGAACGTTTTTCCTTGGGACGGAGCGGGTTGTGCCCGTAATGCAATCCCGACGTCTCTATACGCACAAGGCGAAGATTTAGTCGTGATTATCGGTTTGGTTCTTCACTCCTGTTCGAATGAGCTGGTTAGCCGCTATAATTGCTTCGCTGTTGCCAAAGCACTGGAAATTTGTAGCACAGCCTTTAGAAGCTGAAGCACGACTCCACGCGAAAGTGCCACCGCGGACCTTGATAGGACAGCCGTCTTTGTATTGCGCAGTGTTGCCAGGCGAGTAATATTTCCCGGAGTTGAATGCCTCTCAGGCGAATTCACCAGACATGGTTGGCGTACTTTTATCATAAATTCGCGAACATTTGTAAGTTTTTTAAACACAGTTATTCGTAGTTGCTAAAATAAATAAAATTTTTACAGATGAGCTAAGAACTACATGCGCACAGCAGTTAATACTGACTTGACTGATGATTAAGCAAAGCAAGCGCGTGCCCATCTGTCGAGCATGGGTCCAAGTAATTGTTCCTTACTTTAACATTGTATAACACTTTTATACTTGTTTATTTCATAAATCTCGTTTTGAGCATATATATATATATATATATATATATATATATATATATATATATATATATATATATATATATATATATATATATATATATATATATATATATATATACATATTGCACTTAAGGCTCAGCTATATGCAGTTGTCATTTTGACAGCGCATGACAACACTATTAAGGCGAATTACGGATACTCTAAATAAAGAATAATCAATTAGCACATGTTTTCTTTTCCTCATGTATTTCACCTCATCGACGAGCAGTTGTCATAATTAGCCAATGTCATGTGCACGCACGTCACTAGCAGGCCAGACTGCTGAGCCACATTTAATGCAAGGGTATTTTTTTTCTCTTTGAGAACCGACAGGCATCATTCCTTTTCGTTTGCCTGAGTTTCTCTGCACATGTCTTCTCTCGTGCAGCCAACGAAACAGCTCTTGCATCTGAATTCCAGTGGCGCATGACATCGCCTTGCGCTCAAGTCATGGTCACCTTTTTGGCGGCGACTCCTCAAGCGGCAATCAAGACTGCCACTGCCTTCGACTAGAGGGCCGGGTAGTAATAGCTATTATGGAATCTAGATGCGGCGCTGCTGCTGCAGCTACCAGCATCTTCCGCAAGTGGCGTCTGACAAACACCGGCACACTGCTCCTCGTTGCGGCATGCCGAAAGGTTGCGGGCAAAACTCGCCACGACGAGCTCGCTCTCAGACTCTTTCACATGATGCCATAGCAATCACAGAGAAGCGTGATTTAAGAATATTTGCGAAGAACGGCGCGTCTGTGTTGTCGAAACCTCTTTGCGAAGAACTTGGAAAGATCTGGTAACACTGTCCCACCTTCAGCACAATTGTTGCGTACGACTCACCCGAAAAGTAATAAGATTTTGATGGCAGGCTGGCTCATCGCAGGTGAGTATCTGATGTTTGAGCTGTGAATTCGCCAATGCATTTGCTGCCAATGGAATGCCGCTCGCGCCGCAGCGACTGATGTCGCCAGCATGTGAAATAGCCGCAGTGTTAAGCGTCGCAACGACAGAGCGACGGGGCCGTATTTTGCTGCGCGCTTGAGAAAAGGGCTATAGCCGACTATATCCGCAGCTGAGGGGCCGTATAGACGACATGACAGAGAGAGAGCGAGGAAGTCACACATAATATACAAAGCAATCCACTGGCAAACAACTGCGAAGTATATCACGGTGGTTGCTTGTAGAATACAGAGGTTTTGGGCACTGGCATAACGAGCAGCGTGCCAGTGGTCGAGGGCAAGTAGCGACTGCAGATCGGGACCATGAGAGAAAAAAATAGGAACAAAAAGTGCTACGGTACATTTGGAAGGTACTTAAAGATCATGAATAGCAGGATAATGCAGCAAGTACACCCTTCTGGTGCAGGAAAAGGCAGCGAGCTATGGAATGGGTAGCGAAACAAGTTATGTTGTGCGACAGAGAAGGAGCGGGGTGGGTTAGGGAACATACGTGAGTTAATGATACAATAGGTGATATCAAATATAGATGTGGGCGCACCTATGACGTGTGTTACGTAGAGCACCAAAAAAACTTGACTTTCCACTAGAGTGGCTGAGTTTATTTCAAGATAATGCAGTCGTAGCTGGTTCTGGGAGAACCACGCGGACAGGTGAGGCTAGCAAGCTTGCAGGTATTCTGTGGCCACGGCTGACGCAAGTCAGATTTAGAAATCTATGGGAGGGACCATTTTCCAGCAGAGGTCTATTCAGGTTGCTGATGATGACATTGTTACCGTGGATGCTGGAATTTAGTGAGTTTTCTGCTGGGGTACCGGCGGCAACATAAATGCTTAGTTATTTTGCCGGCTGCTCTTCTGCCGTTCATTTTCACTGAAGCCTCGTGGTGCAATGGAAAAAAAAACACGAGGCACAGTTGAAAGGAATCATTGCTGCTACGAGCATCACATTAAATAAATTCCGTTCAATGAGGTGGAAATTGAGCTCATACACCAAGTTCACTCCCTCACTGCAATGCATGGAGGGTGTTTGCTTACTCGGGAAGAATGGAAGCGTTGTGAAAATAATCATTCGAAGAATAAGCACACATTTCAGAATCTCTGCCATTAAAGACGAAACACGCGCGCCTGTCTTATTGGAAGCGCCTAATGAAATGAGGCACGTGCACCAGCCGGTGTTAGTGTAGCGCGGCCGGTTGCACATTTCTTCATCCTGGTAGCGCTGAAGCACCCCTGTACTTTTTACAGTGTGTGCACAAATGTATTTTTCATCTTTAGGAATACGATCACGTGTGGTGTATAGTCAGACTCAACAAGCGCGTCCGTGGCGTTACACGATCTCTGGCTCCCCCAGGCACAGTTCTCAAGCAGGTTTTTGAGTAGTATTTACATCTGGTTTTCCTCCCTGCGTTTCCTTCATTCTCTCTCTCTTGAGTAGTATTATATGTTCAGAATTTCATGGCTGGCTTTTTTTATATTTCACATAGAGGGTATTTTGTGGTGTTTCAGATGATAATTAAGGAACAGCTGCCTTTTACGGCACGCTGTACATGTTTTGGGGCGGAATACAGTCGGCGAATAGAGCTTCCAAATTCTTGGTCTCTAGAATGCAACCAAACAGAAAAATATTGTGTTCTAGGTAAATGTTTCATCCTGCCTGTTGGTTGTATCGATGAGAATAATGCCGATCTTGGTGTCCGTGCACCAAAAATTCTTAAAATACGCTACTAGGCCATACTAACGGGCACGAAATGTACATTGCAGCTTCATTTTGTTTGGTGTCCATGCACCAGCAATTCTTTAAATACGCTACTAGGCCATTCTAACGGGCACGAAATGTACATTGAAGCTTCATTTTGTTTGTAGGTGCAAGGCAGGATCCCTCATGTTATTTAATGTTCATTAACTCAAGGCTTGGTGCAACAGTTGTGCATGAAGAATATGGGTATCCAGGCTTTGTAGCTGCAAAGCCGTTCTGCTAACCTTCGCATTATCGGCCGTGTAGATGCACGGTATGTGAATCTTAATGTCAGGATTTCTATCTTTTCGCTCAAAAACTTGGAGATGCAGACGCAGACGCCTACGGTCGTCGTTGTGACTTTCTGGTATATGATATATTCCATTCCTAAACAGTATCGCATTTCCTCCTGCTCATGGAGTCACCCTGCAGACACTGGCAGTCGAGAGCAGCTTCGAGGACCGTGAGCGTTCAGGCTTATGCTGCGTTCATTCGGGCAGGCTCCAAAATATATGCGCACGGGGGGATATGTACTCGATGCTGAAATGAAAGATGCAACGAAAGACGTTCAAAGGTAGCCTAGGAATTAAAACACGTGGAAAGCTCGAGAGCAGGCTCTCTCTGTTTCCAGTCGCGGCTTGTGGAGAGCATGCTGCATTGTGCAGTTGCTGCCAAACCGTACCCGTAAGAAACTGTCGTTCACTTTGGCAGGTATTATCATCATCTCTGAAGTACTGATACGTGCAACACTTGTGTATAAAGCGACAAAAGTGTCATCCAGAGCCCGTCAGGTCTGCCCCACTGGAGACGTTTATCAAGGAGCGGATATCTCATACCCCGCGCGAAGGTGTACTTGTATTTTCGAAATCATCCGATGCTCAATACGTCAAGCGTGGGGTACAGACGAGTAGGCTTATAAGTATACTAAAGTGAAAGTGATGTTGACCTTATTAGATAAACTACTGTACAGTTTTGAAAAAGACTGCATTGGTGGAAGAAGGAGGTTTATTAGACAGAAATATTGAAGCAATAATGATGCCATACCCGGCCGTTTTCGGAAACAAGGTGCAATGCATTAAGACATTTATACCAATCAGATCAGTGTGCGTCGGCAACACCACTAATCACGTGCAAGCCGTGCTCAGGGAGTCCAGAGCGTTCCCGGCATGTTGAGTTTGAATACGCGTGTAGTTAAAATTCTCAAAGAAATTTTATTCAGTGAATACGTCTTTTTTGCTGCCGAAAAAGTTCACCAGAAAACGCCACAACATTTGTTCGTTAATAAAAAAAGTTCGATGAAGTTTTCCTAACTGCTCCTTTATGAACGACGAATCCATGCAATCTCCTTTACGTATGCTGAAAGTCCACAGCAACGGTCCACTGAAAAGAGAAGACATACTAAGTGCGAAACAATTACCAGCGTCGCATTTTCTTTTTGAAGAGCTGTTTCGTTTTTCTGAATGTCCAACCCTGCATCAAGCGTAAATAACGACATTATGCAAAGGAGGAAACATGGGCTGCTAGACCAGCGATTGCTTCTTTCCATGTCGACGAAAGTTTTTCCGGGGTCGCATTACGGTATACGGTCCCAGTGATGGAACGATCGGCATGTTGGTGCCTCACTCCGACCGGAATTATACCACATCGTCTCGCTTTGTATAACACTGCGGAGGCCTCAGAGGGCTCTGGGGAAAAGTAAGCCGCGTTGAATACGATTTCCTAGCGACTCCTGTCTGGATGTCCTTTTTGTATTCACCGCCCTCATTCACGCTGATCTCGCCTGTGGTGCAGTCTGCTGAACCTGAAGTTTGTGGACCCGATGAGGAAGTTCCACGTGCCCTATGCCGCCACGGAGAGACCTGTCCTATTTTTGATGTTGTATTTTGTATGTTTTTGAAAGCGGTTGTAAAAAATTTTATTGGTAATTGAAAAGAACACATCAGCAGACTTTTCATTCCTTTTATAGCCTCGCAGCGCACTTTAAGCACTTCGCCGCCGCTGTCATCAAAGGCATTTTTGATCCATAAGATGTGTGGCGAAACTGGTGTTTCAAGCAATAATTCTGTGTACCAAATGTTTACCCCACCGGCAGTTATTGGCTCGTTGTCAGCTGTCAACACGCGTGTTCACTATCACAAAGTGCAGTGCTGTCGCTGGTTAAGACCAGTCAAGGAAAAAAGAAAAAGGAGGCTCATGAGCCTCCTCAACACCCTGTGGGGCTACCACCACCTAAGCTCTCCTAGAACAGGCTATGTCTTTCCTGCAGTGCATTTAAAATAAAGCCCCTGAGGCAATGCATGTTAACACGACAGCGTCTTTTCTCAGCGTTCCCAGCTAAGCGCACAAAAAAACAGATCCTGAAACCGCCGTCGCCAACAGGGCCGGGTATTTGCTCTGATGTGATGATTGCGCCAGCACCTAGTGATGAGCCGCGGAATGCAATCCGGGGCTTTAGTGATGAGCGCGTATATGTTCTTGCTTCCGCGCCTACCTTCACCAATTACACAAATCATCTTTGCCCCTACATCTCTGTTGACAAGCAGCCTGGGTAGTGGCAATTGAGGCACCCCTGAGTGCCTTTCACTGCAAAGGTACCTCTTTTCCGGCCTCTCATGAGGATGATGAGGAGGATGGTGACTTCCTCAGGCTTAATGGCACATACCCACAGCGGGGGATTGGCCAGTGTGCACTGCGGAAACAAACGCGCTCATTGACGATGAGTAGAGTATTTGGATAATATTTTGTCTTAGACTAAACTTTGTACAAAAAATGCAAAAAAAACGGAAAAGAAAAAACAGTGAATCTTCATTCTAGTAGCGGCATCTCCCGTGCAAAAACCGTGTTGTAGCTTTTGAAGCAATTCCACATACTCACGGCAGGGGATTGGCCAGGTTTAAGCACATCCAAGGAGGAGGAAAAAATTCTCTAGGTTCGTCTAGGTCTTCTTCCTTCCGGAATCCCACGTAGGTAACATTCTAGCTTCTATATATTTCAGCGTCTCCAGACAAAAATCCCGACAAAAGCGTGCCGATGTTCCCGATAGCAGGCGCCAAAAGACCACTTGCATTGAAATAAAATGCGAGCTCAGTGACCTCCGCAATATGGGCGTGATAACCGTCTTTATCTTGCCCGATCGCAGTCAAACTGGATGAAGGACAAAGAAAACCGTCTCGAGGTCTTTGTTCTTCTCTTGTCTGCCGCTCGAGCAGCGCGAGATGTAGAACGCACGCCATCTTTTTTTAGAACCTTTCTTCGATGATGAGTCGCAGAGCTATGTGCGTCCGTCCAAGCAGTCCTGACCAGCCCACTCCTCAGCTCCATCCACCTGGTTCCGGTCTCCATCTCGCGATACAGGATGATGTTGGTCAAGGAGCCCAGTGCTGCCCCGAGAGGAGCCAGGACATCGCAAGCCGCGTCACACGGCCAGCTGGGAAGCCACCGGCCGCCGAGGTCGCCAAGCGCTTCGTGGCCTCCGTCCGGCGCCTCTCCCTTGCCTTCGAAGAAAGAGGCGCTGACGACTACCCCCACCATGACTACCGGAAGGGGCGCTTAGGCTCGGAGAAGCACGAGTGCGGGAATGCAGCCTGCCGGGCGCATCCGTCAGCCGTCCCCCCAGCGACAGGCACGGTAAGCTTGCATTTGAGCCCGGTTGGTTTGCTTTCGTGTTCTGCTCGAATTCACCTGTCAGGTGCTTCACCGGACGTGTTATTCAAGGCATTCGGTCAGTGCGCGTTTTCCGAAGGTTCAGCCCATTGTGTGCAGGTGCCGTCAGCGGAAGTTCGATGGTAGCCAGATGGTACTCCATTGCAAGCAGCTCTTGCCGGGAATGTAATGTTGTTTTCACGTCTAGCGCTTGGAACCAACTCTTCGCTAGCCGTAAGTTTTTGCAGGACATAGTGGCACGGATGTAACAAGTCTTGCATACAGAGGAAAAGCTAGCATCTTGCAGGCTGCTGATTAAAGTGCGCTTCGAGCATTTCAAAGAATTGGAGGTACTTCACCGGAAACACATTCAATAGAGAAAAAAATATATTGATCACACGGGTATACTAGACATAGTGCGATTTTGGATTACGCATAGTGGAGAACAGTGGAATGCAGATGTCGTTAGCAGCACGTGTAGCTGTGGCAATTGTCGAGAGTGCTGGAGAAATTAGGAGCATTCAGCTGTCAGTCACGATTTGTGTGGTATGGGTTTGGTATTGAGTGGGGTGTATAGTAAGGGAGCGTCACGCATTTTTCGCACGTCACGCACGGTCGCGCATGAACTCCTTATAAGCTCCCGTTTAACATATTCACTGAAGCGCAGGCTTAAGGCGATGAAGAAAAGGAGGCTGCCGCTGTCTTCCGTTCTGTTCGTAGCAATCAGTGATCAGAATCCTGGCGAATCGGCGTTGGCTTGAAATGGCGCATATGTCACGGCATGCCATTTTGGTTAGTGACACACACACACACACACACACACACACACACACACACACACACACACACACACACACACACACACACACACACACACACACACACACACACACACACACACACACACACACACACACACACACACACACACACACACACGCACGCACACGCACACGCACACACGCACGCACGCACGCACGCACAAAAGCATTTGAAACGGACGTGTTTGAAATGTTGACGTCATAACCTAGAAGGCATGGATAATGGTGACATATGCGCTCGAAATTCACAACTGAACGTCATTCTTCGCCAGACGGCGGCCTTTGCTAAAGTCCACCAAATCAGATCCGGCTATGCAACGCGCTTTAGTTTTTGTAACACCGTGATGCCGTTCTCGGTGCCGTCGCGTGAAGACAAAAAAAGCTGAAAAGCGAAAGTTGCGACAGTTATGCTGCGTTTCATTTTGTGTGTCTTGTCAGTGAAAAGTCCTTACAGTGCTATCTTGTTGCACCTTGAGGAAAAATGACGATTCGCAACGAAGAACGCTTAAGAGAAAAATCCTCAGTACTTGAAGAAATGTTAGTGTGACCATAATCGTTTGTTCCAAACCTTTTACTAATTACGACTACTTCCCTCCCTTTAGTCATCAATTTACTTTGTAATGACTCATTTAATCTCTCATGACCGTGCTGTGATCAAGGTTTTGTTTTGTAGGCGTGGTGCGGCGGGGAAAATTGAAGAGGTCAGTCCGCTTTCCGCTTTGCTATAACTTAGGTGTGCCCTCGAAGAGTAAGCCATGAGGCAAATATTCCATTGGGCTCGTGCCGCGACACTGCCGCGCTGTTGTACGTCAAAGCGTCGGTGGATGCATAACAGGGCCTATGTAATTGAGGACACTCCGATCTTCGTCTTCATTCCTCAACACCCCGCCCCCAACCCCTCCCCACCCACACACACTTCCGTATATTCCCGTTCAAATCCGTTCTTGTTTGGAACATGCATATAACTTTTCCAACTACTGACCCGGCAATTTTCGATACTCTTTGCCTGCCAAGAGCATTGCGTGCTCACACGAGATGGAGCTGTCGCTCAACGGACGCTGACAACGAAACGGTACGCAGAGGCATATTAGACGGTGTAAACCTACACGAGTCTAAAACTAGTCCGGAATACGGTCTCCTCGTGAGGACCGCTTGTTCCACAATACCATGTGATTCAAAGACGAAGGTATGGGCGGGCGCCCACAGCAGACATCAAAGCTTGGTTTCAGGATTCTGAGAGTCAAAGCGAGGTTTAAGAATGCTCGTTGGTGAAGCGTAGTTTTGAGAACTATAGTCTCACAGTACGCGCAGCTATTTCACCGTTTCTGATGTCCATATTTTATGCTGCACTAATGCTGCGAAATGCTGGGCTTCACCGATACACCGGCTGAGGAAAGTTTAAAGTGGTAATTTATCTATGCCCAGTCAGCTTGGTGATAACAGTAAAGTGTGTTTGCCTGTAGGAGCGAGTATGTTCTGCGCACAGTTTACACAAGGAGTTCCCAGTACAGTCGCTGACAACGGGACCTCCTTCTGTATACATTTATCCCGGCAGTATTTCCTTCGTTTATAAATAAACATGATTCTCATTCTGATTATGATTCAGAGAGTCTCCGGTAGCGCGAGTGCTTCTGCTTTCCACATCGTCAACATGTCTGAAGTGTGCCTGATTTTATCTTGAAAGGGACCTGGTGCTTCCCATACTGTAATCCTGACACCTTCACAAACAAAGCTTTGATTTCCGCGCTTCGTCAGACCCGTTACGATGATCTGGTTACCCACTGTATTCTGGTCGCCTTCGCCAAAGCACCTGAATCCGTGCCGTAACGAATTGAGTCCGAAGAACGGCACCATGTCGAAATGCCGCCGCAGACGCATATGATGACCTCCTATTGTTGCGCGCTTTGGCCAGAAACGTAACTTTCTCCGGAGTTTAATACCTCTTAGACGCAGAGGGTATAGTAGGGCGGCCAAGTGGAATCAGTAAATTCTGGCCCATGCTTGAGCGGTCTAAAGAAAATTTGCCCCAAATGCGGAAGCAAATAAAGTTTTCAGAGATGATCTATTGACGTAAAATTGTTGTCCACTTATATATTAAGGACTTTATTGGTGACGGGGAAATGCGAAAGTATTATCACGTGTCGTGTGTGGCAAAGTATTTATTCCTTACTTTCGCAGTTGCGGTCGACATAGACCGCCGAATACTATATGATTTACATTTTCATTTTCGTTCATAATAATTGAAAACATCCAGCTGTCATTGTTACAGGATTTGGTATAAAACAACTGAGGCCAAGTAGAGAAGGAAACTTGCTAATTATACATCGGCAATTTCTCCATCCTCAGAAAGTTAACCACATCGATCAACAGTTTCATGAATGCTAAATTCAATGCACAAGCACCATTTCACAAACCCGTGATGCAAGGGAAGGATTGAAACGCGAGTGTTGGTTTATTTGAGTTTAAGAACAAAAACTCAGTGTGCCTCTTCGTGTACCTCAACATTATTGCACACATCTTATTGGCTGTAGCTAATAACACAGTCCTCGAACCCGTTTCCAGAGGGGAAAGACATCGACTTGGGCCTCACGCATCGCCGCCTTTGCGGTGCAGACTTCGCAGGCAAAGGCCCAGGCTGCCATCACCTCGTCATGGCGGCCGAGTTGCTGCATCTAGGGGGGCGCCCGGCCGCGGTGCTGCTGCTGCACCTGCCAGCCGCTGCCGTAAGTGACAACTCACAGACGCATGCGCAGTACGTCCTCCGTCGCAGTTGCTCGGCTGACAACGCAACCGCAATTGCCATTCTTGACGGTACACCATGAGCTTTCTCGCGGCACAAAGTATTATAGGGAGTCGTGGTGAAAATTGTTGGTATCCGCAGTGCAACAAATCGCAAAGCTAAAGTGTGCCAGGTAAATATATTTTGGCGGCTAGGTTTTTACATCGACCTAGCGAAACGAAGTGAATGTTGATTTGCGCGAAGCAGCAGTTCTTAAATGCGTTATTTTAAAGTAGAAACGAGACAAATTTACTCTGCGAAGCTTCATTGCATTTATAGCCGCATTACTGTGTCCTGGCTGCTATTTAACAAGCAGACACTTTTGGCACAACTGTGTTCATTCAGGGGCATGGATATGTAGCTATGAAAACATATTGCAAGGCTTGGTGTCTACAGACCCTCCCCTGCTTGCCACGTAAGTATCCGAGATAGCGATGCGCGTTATTTGTTGCGGTTTATCAGGAGCCGACTTATACCACTAAAGCATATAGAGATTCGGAGACAGCCGCTAGTGGTCGTCCTTCTTATTTACGGCGCAGTACTTGTGTTTTTCTTATGCTACTGCATTTCCAAACAGTATCCTATTTCACCTCGTGTGTGTAGTGTACCTCAGCACATTACCAGTCGATAGCTACATAGAGTTGAGGCTTATGTGCAGTTCATTGGGACAGTCGTCCAAGAACATGGGTAAAAAGGCATATGTAATCTAGAACAAAGCGAAAAGTGCAAAGAAAGAACTTCAAGGTTTACTGGGCACTCGAAAACAACGTAGATTTATTTCTGAGTCTTTCAGGGAAGCACGAGAGCACTCCTCGCCCCGTGGCCCGAATGAAAGAAAAGTAGCTAATCCGGCTTCTCGCTGTTTCAAGTCGCGGTTTGTCCAGAGCATCCTGTCTTATTTGAAGCTACCACGTCGTACCCAGAATAATTGTGTCGTGTATTGTGGCAGGTACCTCATGACATCTGAGCAACTGCTAGGTGCAACGACAATGAGGCTAGGAAACGCTGGTGTTCACTCTAAAGCGGTGATCACGTAGTTCTCTTAAGGCGACAGCCTTAGGATCATCGTGGTGGACAGGATTTGCATATCCTTGGAAACTGTGCGCTCAAGCTATCAATGAAATAATATGAAAGAATAAAAGCGTCGACGAGGATGGGACACGAACCCACAATGGGCAGAAAGCAATCCATTACCTTAACTACTCGGCCACCTAGTCCGACGGAAAGAGGTTGTTTTAGAAGGCATTGGTTGTAAATTGAAACCAGATATAGCGAACAAATCAGATATAACAAAGGTATTGTAGGTTGTAATGTGAAACCGAAACTACTTCGAGAAGATTGCGGTGATCATATTGACCTAAAGAGCTCAACAGGACAACGGAAAGGCGTTCGCTTTAATGCAAGTAAGTTGACTTAAGTGCTCTTCAAACCCTGTTTCGGTCTGGACGTCCCAACCTCGATTCGGGTGGCGAGAAAATTTTTACATTGAAGTTTTTCGGTAATAATTGAGTATATTCCTGCAGGAAAAATATAAACATAAGGCCATAAAAAGCCATCACATCAGGTTTTACTGTGATGAAAAGTTGGATGAACTGTACTACTCATCTGCGAAGAACTCACGCTAGATACTTTGCCTATGCAGAGTAGCGACATCGACAGACATGTCAGAAAATCCGAAATTATAACAGGCTGGGAAATCTCATCTGGCTGGCCTATTCTTTTGAATATTTGAATTGTTTTTTTAAACTTTCTTGACGTATGCAAAAATTGCCTTCTTATCGCACGAATTGTTTTAACGGCCACAAAGCGTGCTGGAGAAAAGAAGGGAACCTGCTCGATTACAAACGAATACTTTCGTTCCACTTGTGCAGAACATGCAGTACTCAAGACTGTGAGTGGCGAAATCTCTTGCGTTGAGGCACTGGGGTGGAGTCTAACTGAGGGAGCAGCAGGCATTTTCCGGGGTGTCTCAGTCTGACCAGAGCTATAACGCAGTGTAAACTCACTTAGTATAAACCCAAGCGTGCCTCTGAAATCCCTGTGTACAATATGCTGCTTTCAACGCGATTTTTTAGTGACTGTGGTCGGGGTCCCTCCGGTTGATTCACAACCCTCATTCACTTTTTCTCTCTCATTTGCAGACTGTGCCCTGCAGAGTTTGAAACGACATGATGCGCAGCAGACCATCCTGGCAGCAATTTGATTTTTTTATAATTTTGGATATTACTGATTTGATTAACATTATCAGCAGTGTTGTAATTTATTAAATGAAAAGAACGCATATGCGGTCTCTTCATTGCTTTGGCGGCCTAGCAGCGCTCTGCGGGCGCTTATGTGCCGTTGTTTCTGAGAGGTATTGTTCAGCCACAAAAGCGGGAGGATGGCCCTAGAGCGGCGTAAATGTACTTCAGGAGTTTACGAAAAAGACTGAGTGCCTAGCATACATGGTCGATAAAGGAATCAATGAAAGGAAGTTATGTTAATTGTGACATCCCAGACAGGTTCTCCGCTGTACAAACAAGCAGGGCCATGCAATCCATGTGGTAAGCTCTCGAAATCAACTGGTTCAGACCGAAATTCCTCCCAAGGGGATATCCACGGAGATAATTCTGTCGCTCAACAAGGTATGTGGCAGCTTTCTCTCAGGAGGGGCTACGCCAGAGGCGGCACCGTTTATGCTGTAGATAGTTTATTATTCCCCCTAACTTGGTACTGGTTTCATTTTACTCATTTTGCTCATTTTAGAAGGAAAAGGCTTCTTATGGTAATCGAAATCCTATGCTGGAACAAAGGATAAAAAAAAAAGACTTCTGTCACCTACAGTATGTAAGGAAGCCAATTTCATTCTTGTACTGAAACTAGGCAGACCGAAGAATTCACCAGAAAACATCTGGCCTAAATCACTCTCCCTGTACGGGAAAGGTTATGAAGAGAATGGCGCTCACAGTGCTCAATCTGCTGTAGTGACATCTTTAACACTTCCTACATGTGCCCGCTATACTCGGTGGCTTAAGCAAGCAAGACTACACAAAGAGATATAGGTACACAGTCCGCTGCGCTGTCCAACTACACACTATTGTTGGTATGACAATGAATAATTTTTCAACAATATCTCCCACACTGCAATCCTAGCCAACTTTCATGGAACCTTTCCAGGAGCCCGTCGATTCAATGAATGCAAAATGTCCTATCCAATCGGTTACTAAGACTCATTTTTCCATACAATCCGCCCTAAGCAACAGAGCCCATCAAATGGGGTACAACCAAACGGTCGATTATATCCACCAGTTGTTCACGTGGTGTTGAAAGGTGTTTCCGAATTGCCAAGCTAAAACCAGCCGGATATCCGGATGCCATCACGATCTATTGTGCCTATCGTAACCGAGTATGTCAAGCAACTACCGTTCATTAAGTATTAGACATCATTCACGCCCACGCTGCCAGCGTGGGGCCTCGAATTCTAACCCGGAAATTCGGAGTGCACCCTTTCTTTAGCCACATAAAAAGGGCTGAAAATGCGAAGCGCTGCCTCAATAATTTGAATACGGATAACCTCCTTGTTCCACGTCAGGCCCATGTTCGCATCCTTGGCTTCATCTAGGAACACCACCAAAAAAAACGGTGTGGACATCAATAATCTTCCCAAAGTAAACATCCATCTCCCCTCCTCAGTCTTAAATGAGTTTTGCGTAGCAGCCCTGGTACCCGCCGCGGTGGCTCAGTGGTTAGGGCGCTCGAATACTAATCCGGAGTTCCCGGGTTCGAATCCGACCGCGGCGGCTGCGTTTTTGTGGAGGAAAAACGCTAAGGCGCCCATGTGCTGTGCGATTTCAGCGCACGTTAAAGATCCCCAGGTGGTCGAAATTATTCCGGAGCCCTCCACTACGGAACCTCTCTCCCTTTCCTCTTTCACTCCCTCCTTCATCCCTTTCCTTACGGGGCGGTTCAGGTGTCCAACGATATATGAGACAGATACTGCGCCATTTCCGTTCCCCAAAAATCCAATTATTATTAATATTAGCAGCCCTGGACTCAGTAAACATGACCTTCGCAAGATTTGTGAACCTTCCGTGTTCTCGCGAGTCTTGTATCCTCCCATACCACCACCTACCTAAAAACTCGTCCAATAACAGAGCCATCTAGAAATTCTTCCGCACTGAGCTAGATGGCCCTTTATACGCATATAAGTATAACTACTTTATTCAACAGACAATGTCGCATAACACATGAGAGTAGACTGGCGCTCTTCATGTAGCTGTGCACCACCGCTTGACCACCTCCCGTGCCATACCAAGACGTGCCATACTAGGAACATTTGGAAGGAGCACGTGGCACCTCCCACCCATCTCTTATTTTCGACTGCCGTGGGGCCATCTGTATAACATGCATAACCGTACTGCCGTTGCGCCTAAAAATGTAACCGGAGCAGGATTCCACAGGTTGAGATCTCATCTCATGACACTTGCCAAACAGTGCAACGTTAGCCGACTCCAGCGCTACAAAAGCTCTGTAGGCAACTGCCATCAGAAAATCCATTATCACACCGGCATTTGTGATCCGAACTCATTTGACATTCACAAAAGCAAGGTCGGGCTAGATGGCACTGCTTACCTAGAAAAACCGCGCTGGGAACCAGACGATGGACGATAAGGGCTTGGCGCACGGGCGGCACCGCGCGGTCACTTTCTTGCGGTGATCGCGCAGCACCGCAGGGCTCCACGCTCTTTTCGATAAACTTGTGTATGCCTTTGCTCAGAAACAAAATTTCACTTGTTAATGAGCGCATATGACTGCCCTCACTTTCTTCCGTCTTCTTCTTCCCAGAGCTATTCTTCTATGCAATCATTTTAGGTACTCAGTGGTGGTACTTCACCACCCTAACCATGTTAACACCATCACAGAAGGCCTGGACAGAGTGAACTCCCTCCGTTACTTCGCCACGTACGTGCTCCCTGCACATATCCTGTGCTGCCAAACGCCTAACTTTTCACCACAAAGCGGGCAGGCTTTTCTGGAATCGGTAGCCGCTCACCAGGGAAGAGAAGAAACGAACGGGCACATGTCCTCGACAGAGACACGTCTCCGTGCAGCCCTTCCCTTGGCCGCATGATTACAATCCCAAGGATGTGCAGGCTCCAACACAGATCCCTACCCACCAAGCACCCAATTTTTTGTAGGCCTGGGCCGCTCCTCCTGCAGCACCCAATCCAATGGTGTGGCCTCTGCTAGCCGCCCATATCACCCACTTGGGCGATATGGCCTCCGACTCTCTGACTTAACACGGCCCGGACAAGGGTTTGTAAATAAATGTTTTCTCTCAGTCTCTCTCGACACGGCATGCCTATAGCCAGGTGCCGTAATTGTTTGGCACAAAGCATTTTTTTCGCGCGGGGCAGTCACTTGCCCATTTGATTTGTGCTGGCGCACTTGCCGTGTGCTGTGTCTCACTCCTCCATAGATTATGGAAAGCCAGTGTGACGAGGGCAACGAGGGCGGCAGTTTTGAGAATTCTGATGTCCTTCCGTTCCATCTTCTCTCGAGGTCCATACACCTTTGCAAAGTGTTTAAATGTTTATGGAATGAGCTTGCCGTAGTACCGCGAGCGAAAAATAAATCCGCCCATTGACATGGCCCTGACCTGAAACTGCGTTTTCCAACTATAGCATAATTTCAATTCGGTTCTGCTCCATCCTCAACCACTAACCTCTTCGTGTTCCTCTTCCCAAGTGCTGGCTAGCAGGCCAGTAAATGCTAATTAACACCCTCTTCGCACCATTTCTCTTAAATAAGCGTATTTTTTGCCTATCTCATCTTGAACATATCCTTGATGATGATGATGTCCTGAGGCTCAATGGCACGTACGCGCTTCTTCCTCTTCTTGATCTTTCTCATTCCGTCTTTTCTCTCCTTTACTCACCCTTTTTCATAGAGCTCCAACTGGAACAACTGTAACCTTCGAGGGGTTCTTTCTTGTTCGCATGAATTTCAATTTTTTATAGGGCTCACGTGATTGGCATTCTAACTTATGACCCATTTTCTAGCGCGCCCAAGCAGAACATTATGGATCTCACGAACGCCGATGTTCCACGATTTATGTGTTAAATGTATCCCTGCATCGAAAAAACTGCGTGCTAAGGGAGCTCCAAAATTAGAGGTGTCCATGAAAATTCTTAGGTGCTGGATATCTCCCGTGAACTTTTATCTGCATAGATCTGCATGCTCGCCCTCAGGGATGTGCTCCTTCAGCAATGAACCTGAAACGTTGGGTCATTTCTTCCTGTCCTGTCAACATTGCACCTGCTTCCGAAAAATTTTCCGGGAAATTCTTTTTAAAAAACTTTCTGTCTAAATTGATGATCGCTTGGCGCTACACAGATGCGATACACAAACGGGATAGTTCGTCTCGCTCACCACAAATTCATTACTGCCATTGAAACGAATGCCTGCCAAATCTAACAATTCCTCGCCCTCCTCTTCCATTTCTTATCGTTCAAAAACATCCTCTGCTTGCCTTTTGATTTGTCGGCCGTTCTTGCTGCTCTGATTATATTTTTTTTTCTTTGACATCAGCAGTCTAATATCTATTCCTGACTCTTTAATGTCCGCCCAGTCCCGCTGGTGGGTATGTGCCATCCTCCAACGAACGAGCAAACACAACATTGCTGGACTGTGGCTCGAGATGCGCGAGGCATCGAACACAGGCTATATTTTTTTAGAACTAATCCTTCATGGCACCTAGCAGAGCTATGTGCGCCCACCTAGGGTGTCACGACCTGTTCACTGATCAGTTCCATCACACATTGTACCGAATCAATCTCGTGATGCAGGTTGATCTTGGACATGTAGCAGATTGCTGCCGTGAGAGCTTCCGGAACGTCGCGACTTGTGTCACGCGGTCATCTGGGCAGCCAGCGGTGGGTGAGCCCGCCAAGTGCTTCGTCGCCTACGGCCCACATCACACCAGTACCCTCGGAGGAGAAGCCGCTGGTGACTACCACCACTACGACTACCACCAGGCCAAGGGTCGCTTAACCTCCGAGAAGCACATCATTAGGAATTCACCCAGCCGGTCAGAGCCGACAGCCGTCCCGCCCGCGATTGGCAGAGCAAGTTGATTTGGTGCTCTGGCTGAATCTTCCTGCAAACTGCTACTTCGATACCTCAAATCGCTCAAATAATCAGTGCGCCTGTTGGTAAGGCTCAGCCTGCGTGTATGTGCATGTGAGCAGCTGCATTCAGGAGAAGCCAGATGGTATCTACTGCGACAAGCATTGATATTGAACGTAAAGTTTCGTTTTCACTTTTTGTTTTCAGGAAGAAGTTTCTCGTATCCCGCAAGGTTTTGCCGGAGAGGTCGCGCGGGCATTGCATGACATTCGTGAAAAGGAAAAGCCAGAAGCTTTCAGTCAGGTCTTCCGAGGAACTACTGTATGCAGCGGCCTGCCCGTTTTCAGAGAAATGCAGTAACGGTCGTAATACATGCATATCAAAAATTTACAGCACGTCAACCCGGGACGTTTGTGAGTTTAAACGAGATCTGGGGGAGTGGGAAATGCAGCTGTGGTTCAGTAACTATGCTTAGGGATGCCTTTTGACGTGAGTGCTGTAGGTGCCATGCGCTGTCATCAGTCGCGTGGTGCGAAGATAATGGCGGGAGCTGTGTGGGGTGTATGGTAGAGGTGCGTGACCCACGTTCGGCAGGTCACGGTTAGTCGCGCAAGAACCCCTTACAAGGTTGGCGTACGTTCGCCGGTGCTGATACAGTGAAATACAGGGAAAATGGGCTGAGGAGAGAAAGGGAAGCCGCGGCTCTGATCACTGTGTTTGAACCAGTTTGTGATCAGGAATCTGGCCAATATGCGTGGTGCTTTGCAACGACGTCATGCGTGTCGTCAGGCTATTCTGGTGTTTGGTGTCGACAATGTCACCGCATAAAGGAAAACAAGGCGTTAACAAACGGCGCTGTGAAAAATAAAATGAGTTTAGAACTTTTCTGTTCGTAACGATGACGCTAAAACCTTGAAGGCGTGAAAAATGGCAAAACAATGAATCATGTTTCCTGCGCAGATAAAACACACGGGCGGAGGGAAAGTACACACAACGAACTCTGGATCTCAGCGGGATTTTATGCCAAGAAAAGTCGGCATTTTGTACACATTAAACGGCACTGGTGACCCCAAGCGCGCGAATACGTTTCAGGACCAGGATGATCATCATTCAAAGATAAAAACCAAACAAAAGCTTACGTTTCCGACAACTCACGCTCATTCTTTCGCATCTGGGTAGTCTTCCTTCTTTTTACGTGGGTGATGCGAAGGAAATGTTCGCCTTTAGATAACCTACCGTAAATTCTGGTGTATAGTCCACGGACTATATACATCTGTAAACGCTAAAATTTTGTGTCGTGAGGATCGACTATCTACGTGCACGGAATATACATGATTTTATTTTTTCAGGTCGTTTTCCAGAGGAGTAGAAGTCTGTCGCTTGTTAAGAAAGAAAAAAAGGCCCTCTGTGCGCGCCTACGGCATGTTACCGTGCTAATGAACATATAGTAAAATCAGTTTTGTTACACGGGAAATCAGGAAAAGTGATTTCAACGGGTTCTATGACTGAAATCTGTGCTGTGTAATTATACGCGCACTTTTACTTCTTGGTAATAAAATGCTTTCTTACCCACTGTGTGCCGCTTGCAGATAATCTAAACAACTTTTCAGATGAACTTTGTCCCGGCAGACTAAACACTATGCACAGAATGCAGTTCGTTAATTACAGTATATCTTTTTTCCTGAGTGAAAAAGCAGGATGACTGATGTGTTTGTCTTTTTTCATTGTAAACACAGAAGGGCTCAAAATTTCCCGGCTTCTTGCGTGCGGAACTTGCACAATACGCATGTTCGGTTTAAAAATGCCTTCCATGCTGGCTCGTGCGTACAATGGCGAAAGTGATCGGCTCAATGGTCTCGACCATTTAGGAAAACAACTGCCCGGTGGTGCTCCTGCCAGCATTTATTGATAAAGCAGGCAGTCTGCCGATGTAACTTTTGCCACAGGGGAGAAGAACGTTGTACACCACGCCTGCCTCACAGTATACAAGTGTCCCGGTGTGCCTTTTTGCAAGCTGGAATACTTATGTTGTCATTTACTTGGCGGCACTTGCGTGCCAACTTTTCCGGGGCCAAAAAACAACACGGACACCGCCCTCCTCGCCCACCTTTTTGAGCAGTGTAACACAGGATGACACTGCCACAGGTTGATGCTGCAAACGTGCCTTTTATTACTGCATGCGCCGTCTGCCAGACCACACCTCACGAATCTGGATTTATCTACCCAACTTTGCAGCAAACCAACGAATCTGGATTTCTTTGATAAACCGGGTGCCCGCCGCAGTGTCTCAGTGGTTAGGGCGCTCAGCTACTGATCCGTACTTCCCGGGCTCGAACCCGACCACGGCGGCTGCGTTTTGATGGAGGAGAAACGCTAAGGCGCCCGTGTGCTGTGCGATGTCAGTGCTCGTTAAAGTTCCCCAGGTCGTCGAAATTATTCTGGAGCGCTCCACTATGCCACCTCTTTCTTCCTTTCTTCTTTCACTCCTTCCTTTATCCCTTCCTTTACAGCGCGGTACAGGTGTCCGCCGATATATGAGATATACTGCACCATTTCCTTTCCCCCAAAGCCAATTATTATTATTATATTATTATTAATATTGATCAACCGGCATTAGTGGTGGAAAGCAAGATTCATGAGGTAAAGTCTTGTGAGCGGCACACGCAGGCAGAAAACGCCCCCTCGCAGCAACGACCTGTAGTAATGCCCTACTGGCGTCAGGTGTCACACTGCCTCAAGAAGGTCATTAGAGAGTTTTATCTGAGCGGGTTAGTGCGTCCGCTCCGCTCAGCGAGCTAGCGGGAGCGCTACTGCGCATGCGCAAAACGCTCAGGCGGGAGCGCGCGAGCGGAGCGGTTACTCGGTCCCGCTCCCGCGCGAGCTAAGCGGAGCCCGGAGCGGCGTGGTGAGCAGGCACGGACCCCGCCCTTCTCGTCCACGTTTTTGAGCGGTGTAACACTAGATGCCACTATCACAGGTCGTTGCGGCAAACGTGCGTTTTATTACTGCATGGGCCATCTTCCAGACTGCACCTCACGATTCTGGATTTCTTGGTGCAATCGGCATTAGTGGTGAAAAGCAGGATTCGTGGGTAATGTCTTGTGAGCGGCACACACAGGCAGAAAATGCACCCTCGCGGCAACGGCCTGTAGTAATGCCCTATTGGCGTCAGGTGTCGCACCGCCTCAAGAAGGTCATTATCTCTAGTAAGCCAGGAGTGGAGCGTTCCAGTGCTCTCGGGCAGCGGCAGTGCCTCGCTCAGCACAGCCGTACGTCAATGCCACAGTGCCCGCAGAAGAAGGACTGTAAAGTGGAGGCCAATTAGATATTCGCCGCTGTCTCTCAATGCCCTTCTTCCCTCTGCCTACTTCTATGAATACCACCGTTGTTTGGGAACCTGCAAAAGGAAGTGCCAAACTGCCCTCGCATAAATACATTCGGCGCTCCCTGCCCTCCTCGAGCTCCCCGGTTCCGCAGTGGGCGTGGCGTAGCTGCCGTCTAATGGACACAGACACCGAAGTCGCACACAGACGCAGATCAGTCGGCATAAGTGAGTGCGAGCGCAAAAGGTCTCCTGCAAACACTTTCCTCGACAAAACGTTAGGACTGCTTGCTTTCTGGCGTTCTATTAGTATTATCGGCCTCAAAGCGTGGTTTGTAGAAGTACTTCTTTAGAATAAGCGGAGCCATTCTCCAATTTCTCATGCATCATTTGATGCTGCTCTATTGAGACAGCCGCTGGTAACTGCAGCATTTCAGCAAAACTTGTAAAGCGGTGAAAAAAGTCTAACGTGGACATTTGTCTAAGCTGAGTACGTTCGATGAAAACAATAAAGCTACTTACCTAGGAGCGAATAAGTTCCTCACACAGATGCTTGCACCTATCAATAAGGCACATCTAACGCATGTGCTAGCCTGCCACCACGTCGGGCTCTCTAAAAAAGGTTTTATCTTGGGACGGATCGGGTTGTGCCCGCGATGCAATCCCGGCATCTCTATACGCACAAGGCGACGATTTCGACGTGAGTACCGGTTTCGTTCTTCAGTCCGGTTAGAATGAGCAGGTGAGCCGATATAATTGCTTCCCTGTTGCCAAAGCACTGCCAATTTATAGCACAGCCTGTAGATGCTGAAGCACGGCTCCAGGTGAAAGTGCCTCCGCGGGCCTTGATAGGACAGCCGTCTTTGTGTTGCGGAGTGTTGCCAGCCGAGTAATATTTCCCGGAGTTGAATGCATCTCAGGCGAATTTACCAGAGATGGGTGGCGTACTCGTATCATAAATTCGCGAACATTTATAAGTGTTGTAAACACAGCTATCCGTAATTGCTAAAGCAAATAAAAGTTTTACAGATGAACTAAGAACTACATGCGCACATCAGTTAATGCCGACTTGACTGATGATTAAGCAAAGCAAGTGTGTTCCCATCTGTCGAGCATGCGCCCAAGTAATTGTTCCGTACTTTAACCTTGTTTTACACTTTTATACTTCTTTATTCCATAATTCACGTTTTAAGCAAAACAATTATATATATATATATATATATATATATATATATATATATATATATATATATATATATATATATATATATATATATAAAGTGCTCTTAGGGCTCAGCTATGTGCAGTTGTCATTTTGACAGCGCATGTGACTACAATTAGGGCAAATTCTGGATACTCTGAAATAAACGATTATCAATTAGCTAATGCTTTCCTTTCCTCGTGTGTTTCACCTCGTCGATGAGCAGTTGTCATAATTCCCCAATTTCGTGTGCACGCGCGTTTTCAGCAAGCGATACTGCTGAGCCACATTTAATGCAAGGGTATTTTTTTTCTCTTTAAGAACCGACATTAATTTTTCCTTTTCGTTTGCCTGAGTTTCCTTGCACATGTCTTCTCTCATGCAGCTAACGACACAGCTCTTGCATCTCAATTCCAGTGCCACTAGACATCGCCTTGCGCTCCAGTCATGGTCACCTTTTTGGCGGCGACTCCTCAAGCGGCAAATAAGAATGCCATTGCCTTCGACATGAGGGCCGGGTAGTAATAGCTATTAGGGAATCTGGATTCGGCGCTGCTGCTGCCGCTACCAGCAGCTTCCGTAAGTGGCTCTGACAGACACCGGTACACAGCTTCTCGGTGGGGCATGCCGAAAGGTCGCGGGCAATACTCGCCCCGACGAGCTTGCTCTCAGACTCTTTCACATGATGCCGTTGGAACCGCAGAGCAGCGATTTCCGAAGCTTTGCGAAGAACGGCGCGTCTGTGTTTTCGAAACCTATTTTCAAAAAACTTAAAAATATCTGGTCACACTGTCGCACATTCAGCACGATCGTTGCGAACGATTCACCCAACAAGTAATAGGGTTTTGAAGACAGGCTGGGTCCTCGCAGCTGAGTGCCTGTTAGCGACAGCAAAAAATCTCTAAAACGTTTTATCGAACATAAAAAATGTACGACAGCTCAATCACGTCATAAAATAAATACATAATTAGTTGTTTGAGATGTGAATTTGCCAAAACATTTGTTGCCAATAGAATGCCGCCCACGCCACATCAGCTGATATCGAAAGCATGTGAAATAGCCGCAGTGTTAAGCGTCGCAACGACTCAGCGACGGGGCCGCACTTTGCTGCGCGCTTGAGTAAGGGGGTTTATTCGGGTATATCCGCAGCTGCGGGGGCGTACAGACGACATAAAAGAGAGATTGAGAGAGCGAGGGTGTCACACATCACATACAAATCGTTCCACTGGCAAACAACTGCGCCTTGTATGGCGGTGGTTGCTTGTAGAATAGAGAGGCTTTTGGAACTGGCATAACAAGCAGTGTGCCAGTGGACGAGAGAAAGTAGTGACTGCAGATCGAGAACATGAGCGGAAAAAAAGAATAAAAAGGGTTACGGTACATTTGGAAGGTCCTCGCAGTTCATGAATAGCAAGTTAATGTAGAAAGTAATCCCCTGTGGGGCATGAACATGCATATTAACGAAAAGGCTTGAAATTAAGTTTAGGAAAGCGCAGCGAGCTAAGGATTGTGCAACGAAACGGGTTCTGTTGGTGAGAAAGGGAGAGAGCGGGGTGGGTTAGGGAGATACGCGAGTTAATGATACCCTAGTTAATATCAAAAGTGGGCACAGATAGCACGTGTATTACGGAGAGCACCAAAAAAAAGAAAACCCGACTTTCCACTAGGGTGGCTGAGTTGATTTCAGCACAAGGCAGCCGTAGCTGGTTCTGGGAGAACCGCGTGGACAGGTGAAGTTAGCAAGCTTGCAGGTATAGCGTGGCCACGGCTGACGCAAGTTAGATTAACAAATCTATGGGAGCAGAGGTCTAGTCAGTTTGGTGATGATTACGTGGCTACCGTGGCTGCAGGAATATTGTGAGCTTTCTGCTGGGATATCGGCGGAAGCATAAATGCTTAGTCATTTTTCTGGCTTCTCTTATGCCGTTAATTTTCACCGAAGCTTCGCGGTGCAATTGAAGAAAACACGAGGCATAATTGAAAGGAGTCATTACTGCTTTGAGCATCACAATAAATATATGCCGTTCAGTAAGGTGGAAATTGAGCTCATACACCAAGTTCGTTCACTCACTGGAATACATGGGGGTGTTTGCTTACTCGAGAAGACTAACAGTATTGTGAAAATAATCATTCGAAGAATAAGCACACATTTTAGAATCTCTACCGTTAAAGACAAAACACGCGCGCCTGTCTTATTGGAAGAGCTTAATGGAATGGGGCACAGGCACCAGCCGGTCTTAGTGTAGCGCTGCCGGTTGCACATTTCTTCATCCTGGTAGAGCTGAAGCACCCCTGCGCTTTTTACAGTTTGTGCACACAAGTATGTTTCATCTTTACTAATACGATCACATGTGGTGTGTTCAGGCTCAACTAGCGTGTCCGGGGCGTTGCACGATCTCTGGCTCCCCCAGGCACAGTTCTCAACGACCTGTTTCAGTAGGATTTTAGTTCGGATTTTCATGGCTGGCTTTTTTTTACACTTGGAGTTCACGGTCTTTTGTGGTGTTTCGGATGAGAATTAAAGAGCTCTTGTCTTTTACGGCACGCTGTGCTTCTTTTTGTGGCGGAATAGAGTCGGAGAATCGAGCTGAAAATTCTTGGTCTCCGGAGTGCAACCAAAGAGAAAAATATTGTGTTCCAGGTGAATGTTTCATCCTTCCTATTGGTTGTATGGAGGAGAATAATGCCGACGCATGTGTGCATGCACAAGAATTCTTAAAGTACGCTACTAGGTCATACTAACGGGCACGAAATGTACTTCGAGGCTTCATTTTCTTTGTAGCTGCAAGACGAGATCCCTCATGTTATTTAATGTTCATTCACTCAAGTCTTGGCTCAACATTGCTGTAAGAAGGATATGGTTATTAAAAAAAGAAAAACATTTAGCCAGGCTTTGTATCTGCCAAGCGTTCTGCTAACCGTCGCTGTATCGGCCGCGAAGATGCACGTTATGTGAAGCTCAATGTCAGGCTTTCTCGTTTTCCACTAAAAAACTTGGAGATGCGGACGCAGACGCATAGGGTCATCGTTGTGACTTACCGGTATACGATATATTGCATTCCCAAACAGCATCGCATTTCCTCCTGCTCGTGGAGTTGCCCTGCAGACGCTAGCAGTCGACAGCAGCTTCGAGGACCATGAGCGTTCAGGCTTATGCTGCGTTCATTCGGGCAGTCGTCAAAATATTTGCGCACGAGGGCGTATGAACTCGATACTGAAATGAAAGATGCAAAGAAAGACGTTCAAGGGTCACCTAGGAATTAAAACACGTGTTTCTTTTGATCCTCTCGGACAGCTCGAGAGTAGGCTCTCTGTGTTTCCAGTCGCGCCTTGTGGAGAGCATGCTGCATAATGCAGTGGCTGCCAAACCAAAGTCGTAAAACATTGTCGTCCACTATGGCAGGTATCATCATCATCTCTGAGGTATCGATACGTTCAACATTCGTGTATAAAGCGACAAAAGAGTCATCCAGAGCCCGTCACCTCTGCCCCACAAGGGACATTTTTCAACAGCGGATATCTCACGCCCCGCGCGATGGTGTACTTGTATTTTGGAAATCATCCGATGCTGAATGCGTCAAGCGTGGGGTGCAGAGGAGTAGGCTGATAAGGATACTAAAGTGAAAGTGATGTTGACGTTATTATCTTAACTAACGTGCAGTTTTGAAAAAAAGGCTGCATTGGTGGAAGAAGGAGGTTCATTAGCCAGAAATGTTGAAGCAATCGTGACGCCATGGCCAACCGTTTTCAGAAGAAAAGTGCGATGCATTAAAGCATTACTGCGAAGAGCATCAGTTTGGCTCGGTCACAATGATAATCTCGAACAAAGCGTGTCCATGGAGTCCAGAGCGGTCCCGGCATGTTGAATACAGTGTAGGGAATACAGTGTAGGGAAAACTCTCACAAACAAATTTTATTCAGTAAATGTGTCTGTTTTGCTGCCGTACAAAGTTGAGCATAAAAACCCGCAAAATTGGTTTGGTACTAAGAAAAAAGTTCGATGAAGTTGCCCTAAGTGCTCCTTTATGAACGACGAATCTATTGAATCTCCTTTGTATATGCGGAGAGTCCACTGCAACGGTTCACTGAAAAGAGAAGGCATACTAGGTTGAAACGATTACCAGCCGCGCATTTTCTTTTTGAAGAGCTGTTTCGTTTTTCTAAATGCCCAACACTGCATCAAGCGTAAATAACAACATTATGCAAAGGAGGAAACATGGCCTGCTATACCAGCGAATGCTTCATTCCATGTGGACGAAAGCTCTTGCGCTGTCGCATAACGGTATACAGTGCCAGTGAAGCAGCGACCGGCATATTTGAATGTGCTTCACTCCGACCGGAACTATACCACATCGTCTCGCTCTGTATAACACTGCGTAGGCCTCAGACGTCTCTGGGGAAAAATATGCCGCGTTGAACACGATTTCCAAGGAGCTAATGCCTGGGCATCTTTTTTTGCATTCACCGCCCTCATTCACGCTTTTCTCGCTTGTGCAGACTGCTGAATCTGAAGTTTCTAGACCCGATGAGAAAGTTCCATGTGCCCTGGGCCGCCTCGGAGAGAGCTGTCGGTGTTTTGATGTTACATTCTGTTTTGGAAATTACTGAATTGAAAGCGGTTGTGCAGTATTCTATTTTAATAAAAGAAAAAAACACATCAGTAGTCTGTTCATTTCTTTCTAAGCCTCGCACCACTGTTTAAACACTTATCCGCTGTTGTCTTCAAAGGCATTTTTCATCTGTAAGATGGGGGCGAAACTATCGTTGTAAGCATTCTGTGTACCAAATTTTGAACCCACCGACATTTATTGGCTCGTGGTTAGCTGTTAACACGCGTGTCGACTATCACCAAACGCAGTGAATGAAGCGCTGTCGCTGGTTAAGACCAGTCAAGGAAAAAACGTGTCAGCTCATGAGCCTCCTCAACACAGTGTGGGGCTACCACCACCTAAGCTCTCCTAGAACAGGCTATGTCTTTCCTACAGTACATTTAAAATAAAGCCCCTGAGTCAATGCATGGTAGCACGACATGGTCGCTTTTCAACGTTACCAGGGGAGCGCACAGAAAACCAGATACTGAAACCGCCGTCGCCAACACGACCGGAATTTGCTTTGGTCTGAGGAGTGCGCCAGCATCTGGTGACGTGCCGCGGAAAGCAATCCGTAGCATTATTGATGAGCTTGTATATATATATATATATATATATATATATATATATATATATATATATATATATATATATATATATATATATATACCCGCTTCTGCAGCTACCGTCACCAATTATACAAAATTATCTTTGCCCCTACCTCTCTGTTGACTAGCAGCCTAGGTAGTGGCAATTAAGGCACCCCTGAGTGCCGTTTACTGGAAAGGTACCACTTTTCCTGCCACTCTTATAATGATGAGGATGGTGATGATAATGGTGATGATTTCTTCAGGCTTAGTGACACATAGCCACGGCGGGTGATTGGCCAGTGTGCATTGCGGAAACGAACGCAATGATAGACAATGATTGGAGTATTTGGACAATTATTTGTCTTAGACTAAAATTAGTACAAAAAATGAAAAAAAACGGACAAGAAAAAACAGAATCCTGATTCTAGCAGAGGATCTGCCTAATTTATTTATATAGTCATAAATTTAATTGCACACAAGTTTCAGAGCATATCCCTTGGCGCTTGCCCCGTAGGAGAGGAGAATCGTAAGAGATAGAGCAAGCCTATAGTCGAGCGAGGCGGTCTCCTCCTTTTTCTTTTACTACTTACACTTCTTAATCTTCCTGCCAGAAAACCTGGATACATACGCCGGAGATCTGACATCAACGCTAAGAGAGGAGCAGCTGAGGGCATTGCGACAAATTATACCGCGCCTATTATCTGCTCTCCTCCTTTTTCTTACTGGAGCTCCCTTAGAAAATCGGGTTCTTGTTGCCTCTTAAGCAATGCCACATACCCACGGTAGGGGATTGGCTAGTTTAAAGCACATCCATGGAGGAGAGAAATATTTCTTTTCAAGCTTTCTTCGTCGTTCGTCTAGGTCTTAATCTTCCTTCCGGAATCCCACGTCAATAACATTCTTACTTGTCAATCTTTCAGCGTCTCCAGACGAAAATCTTGAGAAAAGCCTGCCGAAATTTCTGATAGTAGACGTCAAATGATTACCAGCACTGAAATAAAATGCACGGTCAGTGACCTCCTAATTATGGGGTGGTAACCGTCTTATCCTTGCCCGATCGCAGTTGAATGGGATGAATGAAGAAGAAAACCCTCTCAAGGTCTTTGTTCCTCTCTTCTCTGACGCTCGAGCCGCGTGAGACATAGAACGCACGCCATCTTTTTTTCGAAATGTTCGACGATGCGTCGCAGAGCTATGTGCGTCCACCCAAGCAGTCCTAATGGCCCACTGCTCAGCTCCATTCACCTGGTTCCGGTCTCCACCTCGCGATGCAGGTTGATCTCGGTAAGGAGCTAACTGCTGCCGCAAGAGGAGCCGGGACATCGCAAGCCGCGTCACACGTCCAGTTGGGAAGCCACCGGTGGCCCAGCTCACCAACCGCTTCGCGGCCTCGGTCCGACTCCTCAACTTTGCCATCGGAGAACGAGGCGTTGATGACCACCACCACCACGACTACCGCACGGGGCGCTGGGGCTCCCAGAAGCGCGTGTGCGGGAATGCAGCTTGCCATGTTCAGCCCGTTGCGTGCAGGGGCAACGAGCTGTAGTTCGACAGTATCCAGATGGTACTCCATGGCAAGCAGGCCTTGCCGGCAATGTAATTTTGTTTTCATTTATAGCGCTTGGAACCATTTCCTCGCTAGCCGTATGCTTTTGCAGGACATAGTGGCACGGATATAACAAGTCTTGCATGAAGAGGAAAAGCTAGCATCTTGCAGGCTGGTGATGAAAGCGCCCTTCGAGCATTTCAAGGAAGAGGAGGTACATCACCGGTAACACATTCAAATGAGAACAAAATACAAAATATGTTGATCGGACGGGTATAGTAGTGATACGGCGATATTGGGTTACACATCGGGGAGAAGAGTGGAATGCACATTCGTTAGCTGCAAAGTGTAGCTGTGCCTATGGCCGAGAGTGTTCGCGAAGTCAGGAGCATTCAGCAGTCAGTCACGGGTTGTGGGGTATGGGTTTGGAATTAAGTTGGCCGTATAGTAGGGGTGCATCGCATATAGAACGTACGTCCCGTTTGCTCGCGCATGATCCCCTTGAGAGCTCCCGTGGAACATATTCACTGAAGCGCATGGTTAAGGGGATGATGAAAGGGAGGCCGCCGCTGTAATCCATTCTGTTCGTAACAATCGGTGATCAGCATTCTGGCGAATGAGCGTTGCCTCTCAATGGCGCATACGTCACTTCATGTCATTTTGGTCAGTTACAATGACATCGACACACACACACACACACACACACACACACACACACACACACACACACACACACACACACACACACACACACACACACACACACACACACACACACACACACACACACACACACACACACACACACACACACACACACACACACACACACACACACACACACACACACACACACACACACACACACACACACACACACACACACACACACACACACGCACACACACACACACACACACGCACGCACGCACGCGCACACACACACACACACTAAATCGGATTTGAAACTGTCGTGTTTGAAATGTTGACGTCATAACATATAAGTTATGAATAATGGTGCCATGTGCGCTCACATCTCACAACTGAACGTCATTCCTCGCCAAATGGCGGCCTGTGCGAAAATCCGCCAAATCAGGTCCGGCTAGGCAACGCGCTTTCGTTTTCGCAACGCCGTGATGCCGTTCATGATGCCGTCACGTGAAGACCAAAAAAGCAGAAAAGCGAAAGTTGCGATAGTTATGCTGTTTTCGTTTTGCTTGTCTTGTCACTGAAAAAGTCCTTACAGTGCTATATTGTTGCACCTTGATGGATCAAGACGATGCGCAAGGGAGAACGCTTAAGAGAAAAATCCTCGGCACTAAAAGAAATTTTACCATGACCATAATGGTTCGTTCGAAACATTTCCCTAAAGACGACTACATCCTTCCCTTTAGTCTACATTTCACTTTGTAATGACTCATATAATCTCGGATGACCATGTTGTGATCGTGGTTTTGTTTCGTAGGCGCAGTGCGGAACCGGAATTTGAAGCTGTCAGTGAGATTTCCGCATAATATGTAATTGTTTTTACCTTGCTATAACTGATGTGTGCCCTCAAAAAGTAAGCCATGAGGGAAATATACCATTGGGCTCGTGCCGCGACAGTGCCGCCTTTTTGTACGTCCAAGTGACACTGGATGCATAACAGGGCCTATGTAATTCAGGACAATGACATCTTCGTCTTGATTCCTCAACCCCACAACCCCACCCCACTCACACAAACTTCCGCACATTTCCATTGAAATCCATTCTTGTTTCGAACCTGCATATAAAGTTTCCTTCTACTGACCCGTCAATTTTCGATACTCCTTTCCCGCTAAGAGCGTAGCTTGCTCACACAAGATGGAGCTTTCGCTCAAGGGACGCAGACAACGAATCGGTGCGCAAAGCATATTAGACCCCGTAAACCTGCACTACTCCAAAACTACTCCGGAATACGTTCTCCTCATAAATCTATACGAGGCGTGCTTCTTCCACAGTACAATGAGATTCAAAGACGATGTGTATGGGCGGGCACCCAGAGCAGACATCAAAGATTGGTTTCAGGATTCTGAGAGTAAAAGCGAGGTTTAAGAATGCTCTTTGGTAAAGCGTAGTTTTCAAAACTATAGCTTCACAGTATGCGCAGCTATTTCAGCGTTTCTGATGTGCAAATTTTATGCTGCAATAATGCTGCGAAATGCTGGGCTTCACCACTACACCGGCTGAGGAAAGTTTAAATTGGTCATTTATATATGCCGAGTAAGTTTTGTGACAACAGTCACGTAAGTTTGCCTGTGGGAGGGAGTAGGTTCTGCGCACAGTTGTTTCCACAAGGAGGTCTCAGTACAGTCGCTGACTACGGGACCTCCTTCTGTATACATTTATTCAGGCTGTATTTCCTTGTATAAATAAACATGATTCTGATTCTGATTCAGAGGCTCCGGAAGCGCGAGTGTTTCTGCTTTCCACATAGTCGAAATCTCTGAAGCGTGCATGATTTTATCTTGAAAGGGACCTCGTGCTTCCCATAATGCAATCCGACGCCTCCACAAACAAGGCTTCGATTTCCGCGCTTCGACAGTCCTGTTATGATCAGCTGGTTACCCACTATATCCTGGTCGCCTTCGCCAAAGCGCCTTGAATATCCGGCCTCATTTGACAATCACAAGGACAAGGTCGGTTCTAGCTGGTACTCCTAAACTAGAAGAACAGTGCTGGTAACACGACGATGGGCAAAAAGGCCGCCGTGGAGCAGGGGCGATGCTGCGCGATCACAGAGATTTTCGATAATCTCGCCTAATCACCCCGGCTCCACGTCCGTTTTGTTAAACTAATGTGTGCCTTTGCTTCGAAACAAAACTTCACTTTTTGTTGAGCGGATATGTCTTCCTTACTTTCGTTCATCGTCTACTTCCCAGCGCTGTTCTTCTAGGTACTCATTTGAAACACAGGCAAACACAGTGGTGGTACTTTACCACCATAACCACACTAACACCATCACAGTCGGCATGGACAGCCAGAACGCCTTCGTTACTTCGCTACCTACGTGATGCCTGCACATATCCTGTGCGGCTTAACTCCTTACATTTCACCACAAAGCCTGCACGTTTTCCTGGAATCAGTAGCCGTCCACAAGGGAAGAGAAGAGCCGAAAGGGCACATGTCCTCGACAGAGACATGCCTCCGTGCAACCCTTCCCTTGACCGCATGATTACAGCCCCAAGGATGTGCAGGCTCCAACCCAGATCCCTACCCACCAAGTACCCAATTCTTTGTAGACGTAGATCGCACCTCCTGCAGCACCCTGTCAAATGGAATGGCCTCTGCTAGTCGCCCATATCACCCACGTGTTGGGCGATATGGGCTCCGACTCTCCTACTGGACACGGCCCGAACCAGGGTGGGGAAATAGATGTTTTCTCTCTGTCTCTGCTGAAACGGGATGCCTATAGCCAGGTGCCAAAATTGTTCGGCACGAAGCATTGTGTTTGGCGTGGGGCTGTCATTTCCCCATTTACTTTTTTCTGGCGCAGTTGCCGTGTGCTGTCTCTCACTCCTCCAGAGATTATGGAAAGTCAGTGTGAGTAGGGCAACGATGGTGTCAGTTTTGAGAATTCTGATGTCCGCCAGTTTCAATTCTCCAATGGTCCATACACCTTCGTAAAGAGCTTAAAACTATATGAAATGAGCTTTCCGTAGTACCTGGCATGAAAAATAAGTACCCCCATTGACATGGCCCTTACGTGAAGCTGCTTTTTCCAACTGTGGCATAACTGCAGTTCGGTTCTGCCTCCTCCCTCACCCACTATACCCTCCTTGTTCCTCCTCCCAAGTGCTGACTAGCAGGCAAGGGAATTACCTTGAAAGCCCACTTTGCATCCTTTCACGTAAGTAACCGTATTTTCTTGCCTATCTGCTCTTGAACATATACTTGATGATGATGATGATGATGATGTGCTCAAGCTGAATGGCATGTACCCGCTTCTTCCTCTTCTTGAGCTTTCTCAGTGTGACTTTCCTCTCCAAAATTAGAGGTGCCCCTGAAAAGACTTAGGTGCAGGATACCTCCCATAAACTTTTGTCTGCATTGATCTGGATGCTCTCCCTCAGGGAGCGCCCCTTCAGCAATAAACCTCAAACGTTGGATCATTCCTTCCTGTCCTGTCGCTGTTGCGCCTCCGTCCGAAAATATTTCCGGGAAATTCGTTTCAAAAACTTGTCTGTCTAAATTTGCCCTCGTTTGGTGCTACACAGATGGGATTCAACGGCAGGATAGTCCTCTTCGCTGTCCAGAAGTTCAGCACTGCCCCTGAAACGATTCGCTGCCAAATCTAACGATTCCGCGCCCTCCTCTTGCATTTCTCATCGTTTTAAATCATCTACCTGTTTCTTAAATATATTATTATTTTTTTCTTTTTACATCATGCAGTATATTGTTTTTTCTTGACGCTTTAATGTGTGCCCACTACCCCTGGTGAGTATGTGCCATTTTCCAAGGAACGAACAACAACAACATTAGTAAACTTTGGCTCGAGACGTGCGACGCATCGAACGCAGCCAATATTTTATTTAGAACTATTTCTTCATAGGGCGTCGCAGAGCTATGTACGTCCAAACCGGAGGGTCCAAACCAGTTCGCTGTTCAGTTCCATCTGACTTTGTACCGATTCCACCTCGCGATGAACGATGATCTTGGACAAGGAGCAGACTGAGCGCTGCCGGAACGTCGCAACTTGCGTCACGCGGTCATCTGGGTAGCCAGCGGTCGCCGAGCTCGCCAATCGCTTCGTCGCCTACGTCCCACGTCACACCAGTACCATCGGAGGAGAAGCCGCTGGTGACTACCACCACTCGCACTGTCGAGGCCAAGGGGCGCTTAACATTTGAGAAGCGGCTCATCAGGAATGCACCCAGCCGGGCACAACCTAAAGCTGTCCCAGCCGCAACCGGCAGGGTGAGTTGCTTTGGTGCTCTGGCTGAATCGTCCTATAAGTTGCTTCTTCTAAACCTCTATTTAAGGCAATCAAATGAGCAGTGCATCTGTTCATAAGGCTCAGCCTGTGTGCATGTATGTGTGTCCGGCGGCAGTTCAAGAGAAGCCAGCAGATAATCCAGTGCGGGCAGCATTCGTGGTGAAAGAAAAACCTCGTTTTCACCTTTTCTGTTCTCGAAGCAGCTTCTCGTATCCCGTAAGCGGCTGCAGGACAGGTGACACGGGCATTGCATGACATGCGTGAAGAGGAAAAGCCAAAAGCTTGCCGTCAGATCTGCCGAGCAGCTTCTGATTGCAGCGGCCTTTCTGTTTTCAAAGAAGTGCAGGAACACCCGCAATACACGCTTAAGAATAAAATTTACTGCGCGCTTACCGCTGTCTTAATGTGAGTCTAAGCTACAGCTCAGGTAATGGGAAATGAAGGTGCCGTATATTAACTCTGGGTAGGGATGCCTTTTGACGTGAGTGCTGGAGGGGCCAGGTGCAGTTAACAGTACCGTGGTACGGAGATAATGGTGGGAGCTGTGTGGGGTGTATATTAGGGGTGCGTCACGCACGTTTGGCACGTCACGGATGGTCGCGCATGAACCCGTTATTAGGTAGGCGTACGTTCGGTGGGACTGCTGCAGTGAGAAAGAGAGAAAAGAGGCTGATGAGAGAAAAGGAGGCCACGGCTGCGATCACTGCGTTTGAACCAATTAGTGATCAGCAATCTGGCCAATATGCGTGGTGCTTTGCAATGACGTCATGCGTGTCGTCAGGCCATTCTGGTGTTTGGAGTCGACAATGTCGCCGCATAAACGAAAACACGGCGTTAACAAATGGCGCTGTGAAAAATAAAACGAATTTTGAACTTTTGAGTTCGGAACAAAGATGCTATAACCATGAAGGCGTGAAAAATGGCGAAACAATAAATCCTGTTTCCAGCGCAGATAAAACACACGGGCGGAGGGAAAGTACACACAACGAACGCTGGATCTCAACTAGATTTTATGCCAAGAAAAGTGGGAATTTGTACACATTAAGCAGTGCTGGTGACACCTAGCGCTTGAATGCTTTTGAGGACCAGGATGAATATCATTCAAAGATCAAAGACAAACAAAAGCTTACGTTTCCGACAACTCACGCTCATTCTCTCGTATCTGGGGGTATTCTTCCTTCTTTTTAAGTGGCTGACGCGACCGAAATGTTCGGTTTCAGATAACCTACCGTAAATCCCGGAGTATAGTCTGCGGACTATATACGTGTCTAAAAGCTGAAATTTTACGTCATGAGGAGTATCTATGTGCGCGGAATATGCTTTATATTATTTTTTCAGATCGTTTGCCAGAGCAGGAGCCGTCTACCGGTTCTTAAGAAAAAAAAGGGCCTTCTTCGGACGTCTACGGCATGTTATATTGCTAAATACATATAGCGAAATCAGTTTTGTTATCAGCGAAATTAGTAAAAGCGATTTCAACTGGTGCTAGCACCTAAATCTGTGCCGTGTGTATATACGCAAATTTTTACTTCTTTGCAATAAAATGTTTTCTTACCCACTGCATACCGCTTGCAGACAATCTGAACGAATTTAAGCCAAAATTTGTCCCGGCAGACTAAACACGGGGCGCAGAATATCGTCCGGTAATTAAAGTCTATATTTTTTCCTGAGGGCAAAAGCAGGACGGCTGTTGTATTTGTCTTTTTCATTGTAAACACAGGAGGCCTCAAAACTTTTCCGGCTTTTTGCGTGCCGAACTTGCACAATACGCGTGTTCGGTTTAAAAATGCCTTGCATGCAGGCTCATGCGTACCATGGAGAATGTGGTCGGCTGAATGATCTCGACCATTTAGAAAAACAACTGCCCGGTGGTGCTCCTGCCGGCGTTTATTGATAAAACATGCAGTCTGCAGATGTAACTTTTGCCACAGGCGAGAAGAATGTTGTACACCACGCCTGACTCACAGTATACAAGTGTCATGGTGTGCCTAAATTTGCAACCTGGACTTCTGGTGTCATTAAGTAGGCGGCACATGCGCTCCAACTTTTCCGGGGCCGCAAAAGCAACACGGACCCCGCCCTTCTCGCCCACCTTTTTGAGCGGTGTAACACAAGATACCACAACCACAGGTCGTTGCAGCAAACGTGCGTTTTATTACTGCATGCGACGTCTGCCAGTCTACACCTCACGAATCTGGATTTCTTTGGGCAACCGGCATTATTGGTGGAAAGCAAGATTCGTGAGGTAAGGTCTTGTTAGCGGCACACGCAGGCAGAAAACGCACCCTCGCAGCAAAGACCTTTATTATTGCCCTACTGGCGTCAGGTGTCACACACCCTCAAGATTGTCGTTATCTCTAGTAAGCCAGGAGTGGAACGTTTCAGAGTTCTCGGGCTGCGACAGTGCCTCGCTCAGCACAGCCGTACGTCAATGCGACAGTGCACGCAGAACAAGGCCGATCACGTTGAGGACAAGATATTCGCCGCTATCTCTCGATGCCCTCCTCTCCTCTGCCTACCTCTATTTATACCCGACTTGTTTGGGAACCTGCAAACGGAGGTGCCAAACTGCTCTCGCATAAATACAATCGGTGCACCCTGCCCTCCTCGAGCTCCCGGTTCCGCAGTGGGCGTAGCTGCCGGTTAATGGACGCAGACACCGAAGTCGCACACAAACGCAGATCAGTCGGCATAAGTGAGTACGAGCGCGAAACGTCTCCTCCATACGCTTTCCTCGAAAAACGTGAAGACTGCTTGCTTTCTGGCGTTCTGTTAGTATTATCGGCCTCAAAGCGTGGTTTCTAGAAGTACATATTTAGAATAAGCGCATCCATTCTTCAATTTCTCATGCATCATTTGATGCTTTTCTATTGAGGCAGCTGCTGGGAACTGCAGCATTTCAGCAATACTTGTAAAGCGGAAAAAAAGTCTAAAGTGGACATTTATTCTGAGTACGTTCGACGAAAACAATAAAGAACTTACCTAGGGGCAAATAAGTTCCCCACACAGATGCTCGCACCTTTCAATGAGGCGCCTGTAACTGATGTGCTGGTCTGCCACCACGTCGGGCTCTCTGAAGAACGTTTTTCCTTGGGACGGAGCGGGTTGTGCCCGTAATGCAATCCCGACGTCTCTATACGCACAAGGCGAAGATTTAGTCGTGATTATCGGTTTGGTTCTTCACTCCTGTTAGAATGAGCTGGTTAGCCGCTATAATTGCTTCGCTGTTGCCAAAGCACTGGAAATTTGTAGCACAGCCTTTAGATGCTCAAGCACGACTCCACGCGAAAGTGCCACCGCGGACCTTGATAGGACAGCCGTCTTTGTATTGCGCAGTGTTGCCAGGCGAGTAATATTTCCCGGAGTTGAATGCCTCTCAGACGAATTCACCAGACATGGTTGGCGTACTTTTATCATAAATTCGCGAACATTTGAAAGTTTTTTAAACACAGTTATTCGCAGTTGCTAAAATAAATAAAATTTTTTCAGATGAGCTAAGAACTACATGCGCACAGCAGTTAATACTGACTTGACTGATGATTAAGCAAAGCAAGCGCGTGCCCATCTGTCGAGCATGGGTCCAAGTAATTGTTCCTTACTTTAACATTGTATAACACTTTTATACTTGTTTATTTCATAAATCTCGTTTTGAGCATATATATATATATATATATATATATATATATATATATATATATATCGCACTTAAGGCTCAGCTATATGCAGTTGTCATTTTGACAGCGCATGACAATACTATTAATGCGAATTAGGGATACTCTAAATAAAGAATTATCAATTAGCACATGTTTTCTTTTCCTCATGAATTTCACCTCATCGACGAGCAGTTGTCATAATTAGCCAATGTCATGTGAACGCACGTCACTAGCAAGCCAGACTGCTGAGCCACGTTTAACGCAAGGGTATTTTTTTTTCTCTTTAAGAACCGACATGCATCATTCCTTTTCGTTTGCCTGAGTTTCTCTGCACATGTCTTCTCTCGTGCAGCCAACGAAACAGCTCTTGCATCTGAATTCCAGTGGCGCATGACATCGCCTTGCGCTCAAGTCATGGTCACCTTTTTGGCGGCGACTCCTCAAGCGGCAATCAAGACTGCCACTGCCTTCGACTTGAGGGCCGGGTAGTGATAGCTATCATGGCATTTAGATGCGGCGCTGCTGCTGCAGCTACCAGCATCTTCCGCAAGTGGCGTCTGACAAACACCGGCACACTGCTCCTTGTTGCGGCATGCCGAAAGGTCGCGGGCAAAACTCGCCACGACGAGCTCGCTCTCAGAATCTTTCACATGATGCCATAGCAATCACAGAGAAGCGTCATTTAAGAATATTTGCGAAGAACGGCGCGTCTGTGTTGTCGAAACCTCTTTGCCAATAACTTGAAAAGATCTGATAACACTGTCCCACCTTCAGCACAATTGTTGCGAATGACTCACCCGAAAAGTAATAAGATTTTGATGGCAGGCTGGCTCATCGCAGGTGAGTATCTGTTAGCGACTGCAAAAAAACTCTAAAATGTTTGATAGAACATAAAAAAGTACGACACCTCAATTACATTATAAAGTAAACGCATAATAAGATGTTTGAGCTGTGAATTCGCCAATGCATTTGCTGCCAATGGAACGCCGCTCGCGCCGCACCGACTGATGTCGCCAGCATGTGAAATAGCCGCAGTGTAAAGCGTCGCAACGACAGAGCGACGGGGCCGTATTTTGCTGCGCGCTTGAGAAAAGGGCTCTAGCCGACTATATCCGCAGCTGAGGGGCCGTATAGACGACATGACAGAGAGAGAGCGAGGAAGTCACACATAATATACAAAGCAATCCACTGGCAAACAACTGCGAAGTATATCACGGTGGTTGCTTGTAGAATACAGAGGTTTTGGGCACTGGCATAACGAGCAGCGTGCCAGTGGTCGAGGGCAAGTAGCAACTGCAGATCGGGACCATGAGAGAAAAAAAATAGGAACAAAAAGTGCTAAGGTACATTTGGAAGGTAGTTAAAGATCATGAATAGCAGGATAATGCAGCAAGTACACCCTTCTGGTGCAGGAAAAGGCAGCGAGCTATGGAATGGGTAGCGAAACAAGTTATGTTGTGCGACAGAGAAGGAGCGGGGTGGGTTAGGGAACATACGTGAGTTAATGATACAATAGGTCATATCAGAAATAGAAGTTGGCACACCTATGACGTGTGTTGCGTAGAGCACCAAAAAAACTCGACTTTCCACTAGGGTGGCTGAGTTTATTTCAAGATAATGCAGTCGTAGCTGGGTCTGGGAGAACCACGCGGACAGGTGAGGCTAGCAAGCTTGCAGGTATTCTGTGGCCACGGCTGACGCAAGTCCGATTTAGAAATCTATGGGAGGGACCATTTTCCAGCAGAGGTCTAGTCAGGTTGCTGATGATGACGTTGTTACCGTGGATGCTGGAATATTGTGAGTTTTCTGCTGGGGTACCGGCGGGAACATAAATGCTTAGTTATTTTGCCGGCTTCTCTTATGCCGTTCATTTTCACTGAAGCCTCGTGGTGCAATGGTAAAAAACACGAGGCATAATTGAAAGATATCATTGCTGCTACGAGCATCACCTTAAATAATTTCCGTTCAATGAGGTGGAAATTGAGCTCATACACCAAGTTCATTCCCTCACTGCAATGCATGGAGGGTGTTTGCTTACTCGGGAAGAATGGCAGTCTTGTGAAAATAATCATTCGAAGAATAAGCACACATTTCAGAATCTCTGTCAATAAAGACGAAACACGCGCGCCTGTCTTATTGGAAGCGCCTAAAGGGCGGTTCACATGCAAGCGAACTGGCGAACAGAGCGAACAGCGGCGCGGCGCTGCGAAGCGGTTCGCGAGCTTTCGTTTCACATGCATCGCCGCTCCGCGTTTCCCACCGCTGAGAAAACCAATGTTGCGGGCAAAAGATATGCGCCTGCAACCGGTTTTGGTGGCCTGCAAACACAAAAAAAAACGTAATATAAAAGCATTATTTTGTCATTTCTTTTCATAGTTTATTTAAATAAATATAATTATTGCTTTTTAAGCATTAAACAGCGCTTTATACAATTTCTTTCCTAAACAAAAGTTCGTACGTGCGGCGTACAAACTCGCGTGGCAACGCCGGGCCAGTCTAGCCACCCTTGCCGGGCGGTCATTGGTTGAGATGCGGTGCTGCCGCGTCGCCGCCGCGAAAATTTCCAACTTGCCCGAACCTCGCCGCTCCAGCCGCTGGTGCTTTCTCCGCCGCTTGAGAGAGGGTGTACTCGCCGCCGCGGCGGAGTACGCGAGTGGTTCGCTTGCATGTGAAACGGGCTTAATGAAATGAGGCACATGCACCAGCCGGTGTTAGTGTAGCGCTGCCGGTTGCACATTTCTTCATCCTGGTAGCGCTGAAGCACCCCTGTACTTTTTACAGTGTGTGCACAAATGTATTTATCATCTTTAGGAATACGATCACGTGTGGTGTATAGTCAGACTCAACAAGCGCGTCCGTGGCGTTACACGATCTCTGGCTCCCCCAGGCACAGTTCTCAAGCAGTTTTTGAGTAGTATTTACATCTGGTTAACCTCCCTGCGTTTCCTTCATTCTCTCTCTCTTGAGTAGTATTTTAAGTTCAAAATTTCATGGCTGGCTTTTTTTTATATTTCACATAGAGAGTATTTTGTGGTGTTTCAGATGATAATTAAGGAACAGCTGCCTTTTGCGGCACGCTGTACATGTTTTGGGGCGGAATACAGTCGGCGAATAGAGCTTCCAAATTCTTGGTCTCCGGAATGCAACCAAACAGAAAAATATTGTGCTCCAGGTAAATGTTTCATCCTGCCTGTTGGTTGTATCGATGAGAATAATGCCGATCCTGGTGTCTATGCACCAACAGTTCTTAAAATACGCTACTTGGCCATACTAACGGGCACGAAATGTACGTTGAAGCTTTATTTTGTTTGGTGTCCATGCACCAGCAATTCTTAAAATACGCTACTAGGCCATACTAACGGGCACGAAATGTACATTGAAGCTTCATTTTGTTTGTAGGTGCAAGAAAGGATCCCTCATGTTATTTAATGTTCATTAAATCAAGGCTTGGTGCAAAAGTGGTGCACGAAGAATATGGGTATTAAAAAACATATTTAGCCAGTCTTTGTAGCAGCAAAGCAGTTCTGCTAACCTTCGCAGTATCGGGCGTGAAGGTGCATGTTATGGGAAATTTAATGTCACGTTTTCTTTCTTTCTGCTGGAAAAATTTGAAGATGCGGACGCAGACTCCTACGGTCATCGTTCTGACTTACTGGTATATGATATATTCCGTTCCGAAACAGTATCGCAATTCCTCCTGCTCGTGGAGTCACCCTGCAGACACTGGCAATCGAGAGCAGCTCCGAGGACCGTGAGCGTTCAGGCTTATGCTGCGTTCATTCGGGCCGTCTCCAAAATATATGCGCACGAGGGGACATGTACTCGATACTGAAACGAAAGATGCAACGAAAGACTTCAAAAGTAGCCTAGGAATTAAAACACGTGTTTGTGTATCCTCTCGGAAAGCTCGAGAGCAGGCTCTCTCTGTTTCGAGTCGCGGCTTGTGGAGAGCATGCTGCATTGTGCAGTTGCTGCCACACCATACCCGTAAGAAACTGTCGTCCACTTTGGCAGGTATCATCACCATCTCTGAGGTACTGATACGTGCAACACTCATGTATAAAGCGACAAAAGTGTCATCCAGAGCCCGTCAGGTCTGCCCCACTGGAGACGTTTATCAAGCAGCGGATAGCTCATACCCCGCACGAAGGTGTACTCGCATTTTCGAAATCATCCGATGCTGAATACGTCAAGCGTGGGGTACAGACGAGTAGGCTTATAAGGATACTAAAGTGAAAGTGATGTTGACCTTATTGAATAAACTACCGTACAGTTTTGAAAAAGACTGCATTGGTGGAAGCAGGAGGTTTATTAGACAGAAATATTGAAGCACTCATGATACCATACCCGGCCGTGTTCGGAAACAAAGTGCAATGCATTAAGGCATTTATACCAAGCGGATCAGTGTGCGTCGGCAACACCACTAATCACGCGCAAGCCGTCCTCACGGAGTCCAGAGCGTTCCCGGCATGTTGAGTTTGAATACGCGTGTAGTTAAAATTCTCAATGAAATTTTATTCAGTGAATGCGTCTTTTTTGCTGCCGTACAAAGTTCACCAAAAAACGCCACAACATTTGTTACTAAAAAAAAAGTTCGATGAAGTTGTCCTAAGTGCTCCTTTATGAACGACGAATCCATGCAATCTCCTTTACGTATGCTGAAAGTCCACAGCAACGGTCCGCTGAAAAGAGAAGACATACTAGGTGCGAAACAATTACCAGCGTCGCATTTTCTTTTTGAAGAGCTGTTTCGTTTTTCTGAATTTCCAACCCTGCATCAAGCGTAAATAACGACATTATGCAATGGAGGAAACATGGGCTGCTAGACCAGCGATTGCTTCGTTCCATGTCGACGAAAGTTTTTCCGGGGTCGCATTACAGTATACAGTCCCAGTGATTGAACGATCGGCATGTTGGTGCGTCACTCCGACCGGAATTATACCACATCGTCTCGCATTGTATAACACTGCGGATGCCTCAGAGGGCTCTGGGGAAAAGTATACCACGTTGAATACGATTTCCTAGTGACTCCTGTCTGGATGTACTTTTTGTATTCACCGCCCTCATTCTCGCTGTTCTCGCCTGTGGTGCAGTCTGCTGAACCTGAAGTTTGTGGACCCGATGAGGAAGTTCCACGTGCCCTATGCCGCCACGGAGAGACCTGTCCTATTTTTGATGTTATATTTTGTATGATTTTGAAAGCGGTTGTAAAATATTTTATTAGTAATTGAAAAGAACGCACCAGCAGACTTTTCATTACTTTTATAGCCTCGCAGCGCTCTTTAAGCACTTCGCCGCCGCTGTCATCAAAGGCATTTTTGATCCAAGAGATGTGTGGCGAAACTGGTGTTTCAAGCATTAATTCTGTGTACCAAATGTTTACCCCACCGGCAGTTATTGGCTCGTTGTCAGCTGTCAACACGCGTGTTCACTATCACAAAGTGCAGTGAAGGAAGCGCTGTCGCTAGTTAAGACCAGTCAAGGAAAAAAGAAAAAGAAGGCTCATGACCCTCCTCAACACCCTGTGGGGCTACCACCACCTAAGCTCTCCTAGAACAGGCTATGTCTTTCCTGCAGTGCATTTAAAATAAAGCCCCCGAGGCAATGCATGTTAACACGACAGCGTCGTTTTTCAGCGTTCCCAGCTAAGCGCACAAAATACCAGATCCTGAAACCGCCGTCGCCAACACGGCCGGGTATTTGCTCTGATGTGAGGATTGCGCCAGCATGTGGTGATGCTCCGCGGAATGCAATCCAGGGCATTAGTGATGAGCGTGTATATATTCTTAGACTAAACTTTGTACAAAAAATGCAAAAAAAACGGAAAAGAAAAAACAGTGAATCTTCATTCTAGTAGCGGAATCTGCCTAATTTATTTATACAGGTACGAATTTAATTGCACTCCGGTCCAAGGGCATATCCCTTGGCGCTTGCCCCGTAGGAGAGGAGAATCGGAAGAGATAAAGCAAGCCTATAGTCGAGCCAGGGGTTCTCCTTCTTTTTCTTCTACTACTTACACTTCTTAATCTTCCTGCCAGATAACCTGGATACATACGCCGTAGATCTGGCATCAACGGTAAGAGAGGAGCGGCTGAGGGTTTCGCGACAAATTATACAGCACCTTTTCTCTGCTTTC